>NC_142411.1:10282316-10582316 GCF_059441095.1 Idiotropiscis lumnitzeri
AGCAAACTGAACTTCCTATTTAATGGAAGTGCAAAGTCAGCTTGAACCAGGAAGCGGATGGTAAACCCAGTCATTGTTTAGCTAAATAGAACGTTCCTTGCACTGACACTGTGGTTGACAGTTTCATTTTGGGATCGAATTGATCTGACCTGTATGCTTCACAAAGAGTAACTGCCGGTAAATTAACATGTGTCCGCAGGTGCTCACATTCATCAACGTTTCATCACTACTAGCTTAAGCAAACAGTGAGTTTTCTTTCCTAGTTCATGACAAAGCATGAGCAGTTTAAGCGTATTCAGTGCACATGTTCCCATTGCCATGCTGGTATACCCTTCCGTCATTGAGCTCAAATTCAAATTATGTCAACTTGTTGAATATTAATTTTTTTTTTTATTGACCAAGTGGGTATTATAAAGTGGAGACATACTCTAGCAGGGCATGGGCAAAGGCTTTGTTGCCATTTCTTGTTGTGTCTAATTATGTCACAGACAGTCTTTAAAGAGTGATGGAAACAACAAAACCCTTTTAGGAGGGATTATTCCTATGTCTGAATAGGGTTGGTCGAGCGGAATGCTCGTACTGTTAAAATAACAACTCTTGAAACATTAAAAAAAAAAACACTAGCCTTTTTTAGTTCCCAGACACCGCTTTCTTGAAGTTGTATTATACCTTATACTGCTGTTCTATACCATTCACACTCACATCAACACAACACTATCACAAAGATACATTCAATTACTAACTTAATATGGAAAAAATGGCTCATTTTTCAAATTAGCATTATCTTGTAACAGTATAACAATATATAACAGTATATTAACACCAAGCCATAGGCAGCTGCTATAAAGTCCGCTGTCATGTCAAACCCACACCATGCCAAAAGCCTATTAAAATGTCAAAAACGTTAATGTCTATCCTTCATCTCAAAAAACATCTTCAAGGTCGTAAGCCATGAGTGATGCAATATATAAAACAATGAGCCGACTAACCCCAAAACTCTGACTCACAAGGGTTCTTTCTGCAATGAAGCAATCAAAACAATCAATTTCAAACAGATAGATAACTTAACTATTTCCATTTGTTATTTTCTAATAAAAAAATATAGGTGACAATTACGCCACACAGCCTCCGTAGAATGAGGAAACGGAAACGCTTCACAAACATAAATTGCGTTCAAGAGCGGCGATTTATTTGTTTTCAAGTTACTTTCACCGCATGACATTGGTCAATAGTGTGCAAACGACCATATTTGGGCATATAAGGATTTTAATAAAAAGTCTTATTTATTTGGGGAAACAGTGATCCACCTTAAACCAATACTTCCACGGATGACTCTACATCTGCAAAATGGAACACTAGTTAAAATTTGTCAGACACAGATGATATAAATTTCCAAATGCAATGTTTTTCATATTCATGTTGTCTGTATTCTGTTTCCAAAGGAAATAAAACAGGAGGCCAAGGAAGTGAAACATGAACCCAAAGAGGAATCTGCTCAGCCTCTGAAGAGAGAGAAGTCTGTAGGGAATGTTGCCAACTTGGTTCAAAGGATGAGTACCATTGGTATTCCAACTGGTGGTTTCCAGCCACGTCCAGCATCTACCACAAAGAGTAAGAAATACCGTCACAAATGAAAATATTCATCAGTCTTCATTAGGGCTGAGACGATAATTCAATATCGATATTTATCGCGATAGTCGGGTGATTGATATCAATAGAAAATGGTGTCGATAAATTATCGATCCCCGAAAAATAAATAAATAACGGAGCAGATTCGACCTATCACGGCCCAACTCGTCACAAACTCCCCCCAATTTAGGAAATACAACCCAAGGCTTACGCATGCGCCGCTGAGCTAGCGTGACTCAAAATAAACAAACAAAAAAAAAACGGGTGGCGAAAGGTCGACTTACTGGCCGACTTGAGGATACGGCCATCACACGGGAGATCCGGAGTAGCGATGCCGCGTACTTAGCAGTTAAGCCGCTAACAAGCACCCTCCGTGGTCACACACTGGACGAAACGCTACGGAGAAGCGAGGCCGGCGTGCGTAGCAATTAAGCAGCTATCAAGCACCCTCTCCGGATACGCATCACAAGGGAGGCCGGCGTGTGTTTGACTTTTTTTCTAGTTCATTTTGAAGGTTAAATGTTACATTTTAAAATAAAACAAATCAGAATCAGCCCTTTTCCCTTCTTTATTTTCACTTTGGTACCTTCCTTGCGATGTTGTTGGCTGTCTTCCTCACAGTGTGCCCAATCAGTCTCCATCTTTTGCGCCGCATCTACTCATCAGCTCGCAGGTGGTTGGTTCGGTGCCACAGGTCTGCGTTACTGATGGTGTCAGGCCAGTGTATCTGCAGAATCCTTCTCTGGCAGCTGTTGATGAAGGTTTGCACTTGATGGTGTTCTGTAGTCTTCCATGTCTCCGCTCCATACTGACTTGATGTTGGAGTTGAACAGCCTGATCTCTGTATGAGTTGATACCACTTTGGAGTTCCAGATGGTCTAAGCTGCAGGTATGCTGTCCTCGCTTTGTTGATCCTTGCTCTGACATCTGCATCCATGCAGCCCTGTCTGTCTATGATGTTGTCCAAGTATGTGAAGGTGTCTACCTCTTCCAGCTCTCTCCCATGAACCATGACTGGGTCCTCGCTTGTTGTATTGGTCTTGATTATCTTTTCTTCATGAATCTTGAGGCCAACTTGTGATGAGGTGACCGCCAGCTCTGATGTCTTATCCTGCATCTGTTGCTGTCTGTGGGGAAAGCAGGGGCATGTCATCAGCAAAGTCTAGGTCCTCTAGCTGGTAAAACAGTGTCCACTGAATCCCATTTCTTCTGTCTGCTGTTGATGTCTTCATGGTCCAGTCGATCGTCAGAAGGAAGAGGAAAGGTGACAAAAGGCAGCCTTGTCTTCATGCTGAAGCTGTCTCTCAGTTAACCTCCATGGAGTTCTCGGCATGTCATTCTCTTGTAGGAATTCCTAATCAGGCTGACCCGCTTGGTTGGCACTCTAAATGACGTAGCAGCTTCCAGAGAATATTGCGATCCACGCTATCGAAAGGCTTCAAGCTGACCAGTTTGGCTGGCACTCCGTAATAACGTAGCAGCTTCCAGAGGCTATTGCGATCCACGCTATCGAAAGCCTTCCCGTACTTGACGAAGTTTATGTACAGTGAGGAGTTCCACTCTAAAGACTGCTTGACAATGATGCCTAAGGTGGCGATCTGGTCAATGCATGACCTCTTCTGGTGAAATCCAGCTCTCTGGTTTCGGAGGTAGGTGTCGACAGCAGCATTCATTCTCTCAAGCAGAATCCTGTGGAAGACTCTTCGAGGCACCGACAGAAGCATTATTCCTTTGTAGTTGGTTATGTTTTTGAGGTCTCTTTTTTTGGGGAGCTGGATGGTGTTTTTTCCTTCCAGTCCGCTGGTACTTGTTGTTTTTCCCATAATTTCTCATATAGGGGGTGCAACTTCTCTACAAAAGTCTCCAGGTCTGCCTTGAGTGCTTCTGCAGGGATGTCATCTTGTCCTGCCTTACCGTTCTTAAGTAGTTTCACAGCTTTCCTAATCTCTTCCCCGGTTGGTTTTTCGCAGTTGATATCTAGGTCTCTGTCGGCTAGGTCAATGTCCGGCTGATTTGTAGGCCCAAGTCTATTTAAGAGCTCTTCAAATTACTCAGCCCATCAATGTAGTT
Source organism: Idiotropiscis lumnitzeri (assembly GCF_059441095.1). Taxonomy (NCBI): domain Eukaryota; kingdom Metazoa; phylum Chordata; class Actinopteri; order Syngnathiformes; family Syngnathidae; genus Idiotropiscis; species Idiotropiscis lumnitzeri. The sequence goes on from NC_142411.1 coordinate 10,286,016, forward strand.
GTCTCTCTGTTCCCTCTATGATGTTTCCCTCCTTGTCATTGAATGGTCCTTCAGTCCTGCTATACTTCCCTGAAAGTTTCTTGGTGATGTTGTACAGCTGCTTCATATTGTTACTGGATGCTGCTACTTCTGCCTCCTCTGCCAGACTGTCGATGTTCTTGCTTTTGTCTGCTTTTGCGCACTTTTTCATTTCTTTGTTGGTTTCTGTGTAGTCTTGCGCATTGGCCTTTGCTGCTCTTATCCTGCTGTTTTTCAGTACTGCCGCCTTCTGCTTCCTCTCTTGGGTCTTATGCATTGTGTCAGCCAATACCCACTCCTTATGTTAGTGCTTGGCACTTGTCTCTTTCACTCTCTGCCTGTCGTTCTCAATGTTATTTTCCCTTTTAAGCAGTTCCTGTAGACTTGGTACTTGTTGGTGAGAGACAATCAGAATTCTTTTCTCATCTTAAAATCTTTCAGCAGGCTACCTCTGCCTCTTTGTTATTGTTTCTATCCAATTATTCTTTAGCTTCAGCTTCATTCTGGCTACTAGCAGGTGGTGATCAGATGCAGCGTGTGCTCCTCTTCTAACCCTTTACATCCTGTAGGGATGTCCTGAATTTCTTGGCCATACAGACGTGATCAATCTGGTTCTGTTGCAAGGTCCGGTGATACCCAGGTAGCCTAGTTTATTCTTCTGTGGGGGAAAGTGCTGCCACCAATTAGCAGGTTGTTCATTGCACAGAAGTTTGCAAATCTTTCACCGTTCTCATTCAGTAATATTCATATTCCATACATATTCTATATGTAATATGCGATTTAAATTCAAATTGACAAAGAGGTGCAACATCATGTTTTGGGTAGGAAAACACGTACTTTCAAAGCTTGTTCCACCGACCACTAATAAAGAAGAACAATGTTGTGTACTCTGCTGACGTTGTGTGGTGATCGAAAGTGTTATTACTGTGCGTGTGTATGATTTACCATATTTCTTTGACATTTTTCGGTCAGTATTGAATTTACTTATTGATAAAATTATTTTTAAATCATTTTTGTAGCATTGGCAGATAGAATAGGCACTGTGTGCTTTGCAAAGACCTACAACTGTTTTCCTGAGTTCTATATTTGAAAATGCAGAAAATTAAATCATACCTACACATTACATTACATTCATTTTTTTTCATTGTCTTGTGTTTTTGACTATTATGTAGGGTGAGATGCGTCATTTCTGCCAAAAGTGAAAGTCATTGTGATTTAAAAAACAAAAAAACAAAATCGGGTTGGTGCAGGTTTTACACACCCATGTTGTACCACATGGATGGCTTTGTCCTGGGGCAGTTAACACATTCACTGCAATGGCCGACGAGCGATGCCAAATTTGCATTGTGACTGGGAGAGCAGGCAGCGAATAAACTACATACCAACATTTTGTGAAATATTTTCTTTGCTGCTGTTCTTAATCAATCAGAATCAGAATCAGAAATCCCTTTATTGTCATTGTACTCAAGTGTGCAACGAGATTAGAGAGCTCCCCTTTCCAGTGCAATACAACAATAATTCAGATTATAGGGTGGGTCTGGGGCCTCATCCCAGAAAAAAATGTTTTTACTGTTTCTTGATTGTTCTTCCACTTCCGAAATATTAACTGTTTACACTGGTTGCCTTCTCATACCGCCCCCTCCTTTTTTTTTTTATAAATCCTAGAGGCCCTGCACGTATGAACATGTAAAAGAGCATACAGCTGAAGTTACACAGCCGGTTTTCTTAGTCCCTCCCTACCTTCTTTTCACAGAGCTGAAGAAGAGACAGTGCAAAGTGTTGTTTGAGTATCAGCCACAGAACGAAGATGAACTGGAACTAAAAGTTGGGGATATCTTGGACATCACTGAAGAGGTATTTTCAACTTTATACACAGTTTCTAAAATGCAGATATCAAATTTGCTCTTATCATGTGCTTTTTTTTTAAATGCTGAAAGATAAAGGAGAAATACTGTGTCGTTTGATGTACTGATGAATGGTTTAACTGTGTTTGTCATGTAATAAGTTATAAAATGCTACTATTAACCTTTTAGTGTTAATGGTGAAACAATGAAGAGTCCGTGTCAGTGAGGGTGTTGACATAAAATTAGTGTGTCGTGTTTTCGCTTACTGAAAAACAGGTTTCTGACAGTTAATAATTACATGAATTTTGAGGACTTGCTAAAATATACATGTATGCAAAGTAATAGATTATTAAGAAACATAAATTGTGTAGTTGGGGAAAACTAACCTGCTGTTGTCAGCAGTAACCCTAATTTGACTATTCATTTGTGCAGGTTGAAGAGGGTTGGTGGAGCGGCGTCTTCAACGGCAAGTCAGGACTCTTCCCTTCCAACTTTGTCAAAGAACTGGATGTCAAAGAAGACGGCGACTCAAATGACACTACGCCAGAGGAGGCTGGTATGAGGCAGAGAGCGAATAAAGAGACCTTCTTGCCATGCCAACACCCTCACAGAACCAGCTTTGACTGCATTCTGAAACTTTCTGGGGGTGCTCTGTTGAATATACTTTTGTAATCTGTAAAATAATTGTCGCCAAAAAGGATATTGTAATGTCATAGGGTTAATCGAAATCGCCAGGGAAGAAATTAGGGCGGGCAGAATGTTATAGACGTGTCAGGCCTTGATCACAATGTGATGGGCCAAGAGGGAACGTACTGGAATCCTTGTTAGAGTGTGGTCAGAACCATAGTGCACCCTTGAGATTCAAGGACTTAGTAGTGCTAACCCCCCTTGGGCCCATAATTGATCCCATAGGACATAGATCCCATGGACTGTGAGAACATTTTAAAAGGCTACAATACGGGAGGGGGGGAGCTGAAATCTCATGGTGCGCTACATTTCTGGAAGACAGGACTACTGCAGCTACAGGGAACATAATGTAAACGGAGCACAATTAGTGAAATGACAGTTGGGATTTAAGAAATGGAGGCTGCAGCTGGGTAAAATGTACTCTAGATGGTGCTGTAAATGTATTTTTTTCTTTTTTGCTGCTTTCTGTCAGGTGGCTTGGAGGCAAAGATCATCAGTATGTTTATTTGCATCAAACCTGCAATATAATAATTTATAACATCTGAAATATAATGTCCTCGTCAGCACCACTATAGGAAGTCAGAAGCTCTTGTCATGCAATTGTTGATTACATTTCCTGTTTTCCCTTATTGCACCTCCTCCACAGATGCGCATGGTGTAGAAAACACGGTGACCCCATCATCGCCACAACCTACTTCAGGCAATGGAGCTATTGTCCAGCCAAAAAAAATCCAACGTATTGGCTTTGGAGATATTTTCAAGGAAGGGTCAATAAAGTCAAAGGTCCGAATTCCCAATCTGGACACAGAAGAAAAAAAGGAGAATGTGAGTTTGATTGCAGTCTTATTTATTTTTCTAATAATTTCTTTTTGTACGGGACATGAAAGAAAGCATGCACAGTAAATATTACATTTTGAAGATGTGGCCGCAGAATAATTTCTCGAGGCTGCATTTCTTTGTAAAGTCATTCTATGTTTGTGGACAGTGTCACCACCACACAAATACAATTCATAAAGTATAAAATGTCTGCTTTATGTGATGCAGTTCACAAAGAGCTCTGCACAAATATTTTCCAAATTAATTCCGTTTTGTTTTTGTTTGATCACCTCATTGGCAATCACTTCTATAGTCTTAGTCGAACAGTTGATTCTTCCCTTTTTTTTGTCAGAATAAACTCTTTGCATGCACCATTCCCCGTTTGGGGAACGGAGGCATGCTAACTACCAGTCACCAGATGAATGCATAGCGATAGCAACAACAGCAGTAAACTCATTTGTTGTCTACTGGAATTACTTAAAGTTTCCATGAGTGACATAGAAACTTGTTTAAAAGGTACAAACTGTTGCGTATCGTTCCACCGGAAATGTATGCTGCCTTGCGTAGAATCTATTCTGTTTTTGCTGTCCTTTATCAAGCTTGCTCACTGTGCAGTTAAAAATCCGAACAAATGAGACAACTATGGTGATCTGAACGTTAGCAAATTTACCAGAATGAAATGTACTATATTCATGAGCTGAGTGAAGTGAAAGACAAAATGGACATATGGGACAGTTGTCTTCTTGCTCATAGAAAAAACTATTTAAAAAAAAATCTGTCTTGGACTAGTCAAGATCAGAAGACCGAATGATTGTACATAATTCTAATATTGACAAAAAGCACTATGCACAACATTCGCTGTTTAGTTTCTTGTGTCTGAAATTCTGCTCCCTTCTCTCTCTTTCTCTCACTCTTTTGTCGTCTCCTCACGACAGCCATTGCAATATCTTTCAACCACTAACTCGGCTTCTGTTGTTCTCTGCTACTCACACACTAATCCTAACCCCAACCCCACCAGCGCTTGGTCTTGAACCTCTCTTTGTACTGACTTTGATATTTCCATGGTTCACATATTATTGCTCACCTGGCTTTTCACCTGTTGTCACCAGTAATAAGTTAACGTTTCCTTTTGGTGAGATCAAAAGGAAAATGTCATTAGTTGACAACTTTGTGTGATTTTGCTTTGCTCCAGCCATCCATTTCTATAACATCTATCCTCTCTTGGGTCATTGAGTTGAAGCCTATTTGCCAAATTATGCACATTTATCATTTCTGTTTTCCCAAATCCAAAAGAATTAATCCGATGCCTTAGAAAGACGCTGTATTTCCATATAAACCAAGTTCACAGTTTCATCCATATTGCTTCTCCAATTTCTGTTTCTTTGCTTTGGCTCATCAAACTAACTGACAGCTTTATAATTAACACAACCTTTCATGAAAACATGATCAGTTCCTCTGACTCATTTCTTAGAGTTCTATACTAGCTTTTCCATGTGAACTCCCTTGCCCATGTATGTCCTATAAATCATCTCCATCTTTCATGTTTTGTTTGCTCCATTTTAGCCAATCCCTTCATTACCATCAGTTGCAAAGCCAGCATTTACCAACGCGACAGAAATGCAGAAGGGTGATGGCGAGAGCAACTCCAAAGGTAAAATACATCCCAGCCTTTTGTACATGCATGTACATGTAGTGTTTTTGCATCTGCAGCTTTCTCACAATCTCTGTATCCAAAGCTAAAGACTTCTGTAAGGCCACCTTCGCTTTTGAGGCTACAAATGAAGATGAACTGACTTTGCATCAGGATGACATCATCGCTATCATCAGCAAGGTATGATGTTTCTCTGTGTCTGATTGCACAAGAATACAAAGAACTTCTTAAAGATCATTTAAAGAGATTTCAAAGTCACATGCAGGTTTTCAGCTCCTCTAAACAATGGTAGTCCCACCCTTTTTTTAGGAACCCCCTCCCCCCCAAAAAACAAGTGACCTAAAATGCAGTGAAAGTGTGGAAAGACAGAAAATGTTTGTGCATAACATGTCACACTGTCCAAAAAACTAAACAACTATTAAATCTTGATAGTTTGTTAGATTACCTGAGTTCAGGTGTGGGCAAAGTATGGTCCGGGGGCCACATGCGACCTGTTAAATGTTTTAATCTGGCCCACCAAACTTGGAAAAAAATTAAATGTATAAACCTTGTTAATGTTTTATTTTCTAAATACTGTGGTTTTTCAAATACATATTATTTTTGTAATGCTTTTGTTCACTTTCATTTAACATTAAATGTATTTTTTTTCTCAGATGAGGTGAGGTTACCAAAACACTCCATCCATCCGCCCCTCTGTCAAATTTTCAGAACCCATTGTGGCCCGGCAATCAAAAAGTTTGCCCACCCTTGCCTTAGTTGCTTCTGACATGATGTTTTTTTTCCATCTCTGAAACCAGTTTTGCTGTGTGCTGGGCCTGCCAAATAACTCTTTGGAGTCATAGTTAAGAATTAGTGTGGAAAGGTGCTGCCACCAAGTGGCGTTATTTGAACATAAAAAGATCTAACTTATTACTTTCATATTGATCCACATGATGTTTAACATGTCACCTCATGGTAATTAAATAGGATTGTTAAACTCCATAAATATGCTTTAGGCTTTAAGGTTGGTTAAAAACGTGAGCTGATGCACATTAGCTAAGGTCCTAAAGCAGTTTTAACAAGCGAGTTCGACTTGTAACGGGCCTAGCCGTGGTCAACCGAAGAATTTCAGTCAACAAAATGATTTTGAAAAAAATTTATACTAGATGAAAGGTATGCACTGGGAAATGCAACCATGTATTTGATTTTACAGCACTTTCAGATTTCTGTACTTTCTCGACCAATGTGAGCGTTTTGACATTTCCGTCCCCCTCTCTTGCTGTTTTCTGACAGGACACAGGAGAACCCGGCTGGTGGCGAGGGGAAGTTGGAGGCAAAGAAGGGGTCTTTCCTGACAACTTTGTAGTCAAGCTGTCTGAGACAGAAAAAGAGGTAAGGTCACAACAAGTTAGTTTAATGTAATCAAACTCAAAATTCTATCTTTACATAGATGATACTGCTCAGTTATTTGTTGACAGGAAAATTCACAAAATCACAGATCATGTATTCCTGTGCAACTATAATTCTCACATAAATGATTTGCTTAATAAGGAATTTTCTGGCTGACGATTGTTGTTGGAAAGATATGACTGACGACTATTAGAGGGTGACATGTCAGCGACAAGACCATCTTCATGGGATAAGAATGAACATTATAAAGTTAATGTTAATTAAACAGAGCTTGTAATGGTCATAGTTTGCAGCTGTGTTATTTTGCTTATCGTATTACAATAGCCTCTTGTATGCAAAATCCAACCACAACAAACGTTGCAAAATGAATTCCTCTTTTACTTTACTCAAAACTGGGCATCTTTTTCTTTTTTCTCGGCTGAAGTACGTTACAGTACTGTAGATTATCGAATGTAATGGCCAGTGACTACTCAAGATTCCTGGTTACCAGGAAATTACCACAGAACATTTTAATTGTATGCTATTTTAAAATATGCAGAATCACCACCTAATTAGTACATTCAAGTTCTTTGAGTTTGAAACAAGCCGAATGTTTTTTTTTATTACTATACCACAGCTATACTTTAAAAATATCAAAACATCAGCATGTATTAAGAGAAAGAAAGGTTTTAATATGTAAATTTGACATAAACAAAACATACCAGAACATTTATTTTCTTCATCTTTTAGTTGTATTATTTAAGGCTTTCAGAAAATAGTACTTCTGCGTGATTAATTGTTTGGCATGTTGAGTATTTAACATTTGACATTTTCTGGGCTGTCTAACTTATTCAAGCCGTTCGTCATAGAATAAATTAATGTAACATGCCCATAAATGTCTGTTGCACAGTAAAAAGATGTATGGTCAATCTGTTTCAGGCTTTTTTATCGAGAGGGTCACGCAAGTCCTCACTGAAGCAAGACTCTGACGAGGTAGAATGTCGGCCATTTCCTTCACAAAAATATGCTTTTTGAAGGAATGTTTTGGGAGACATAGGGGAGTGAATAACACTGTTAGAGGGCATGTCATGCATTGGAATAACTTTGTAAAATAATCATGATATTGTTTGAGAATTCTCGTATTCAAGCATTATTATCAATAGACAGGTTAACTTGGAAACGTTCAATTATTCCGATTTAAATCATTCCAATTGAAGATCTCTCGGCAACTGTTTACATGTGAGGTGATCTGTTGGGATCTGCTGTTGACACGAGCAACTACATTTATCCAAATAGATGTTTTACAGCTGTGTGACCGGCATAGACTAATGAAGTATTGGGCAGCTCACGCTGCTTTGTTAAGGAGCCAAAAAAAAACGGTGGGTCTCCTCAGCGTGGCGAGGCCGCTCCCAGTCACAACAGCCACTTCTCAAAGTTGCCGTAGGCGTTTGCGGTGCTATTAATGGCAATAAATGTCTTCGTGTTTTTAGAGGACACACTGGGGCAAAACTCCTCTTGCACTTTCAACGAACAGTCAACGCTTCTTGTGAAGCAAAAAGAAGTGCTGTTTGTGCACCTTTGTTAGGATCAGCAGCATCGAATACTAAACGTTACATTAAACCTGAAGCGAGTTTAAGAAAAACGGAAGCGCAATTTAGTTATTCCTGCTTTAAAGTAGCGAACTGGGCTGCATGCGCAGTCCCTGTTGTATATTAGATCATCTTATTAGTATGCCCTTATTTAAACCAAATTGAATTGAATGTTTCTGTTTACTGTACTTTATTCTGTGATGGTATTTATGATAAAAATCTGTTTTTACTAATAGTGCAATGTTCTTGCTGTGGTCTACTCGTCTTTTTCTTCTTTCAGAAACCAAAAAAGCCACCGCCACCGTCAAAACACATAGGTAAGAATCTCAGATGCTTATTTCATCACTCATTAAATGTTATGTAAAAGAAGGCCCGAAGGTTTTTAAAATATGTGTAATTTTGTTGTTTTACAGAGCTAAACATTGCTATTTGTTGCATGGTACCAACTTTTAATGTGTTGTTAGTTTCCAGGATTAGGGTTAATATGTTAATGAGGTCACTATACCCAGAGTGGTTGATAAGGCGTTAAAATTGGAAATGTGATTTTTTTGGGGGGGGAACATAAACAATTTATTTTATTTAATTTCCCCCTCTACTTGTTGAAAATAAATGACAAGGACTTTATTTATTTTTTTCCCTTTTGGCAATTTGCTTGATTTCTCCTGATATAACACATCACCTGTCAGAGTAATAGTTGATCCTTTTCTTTGTCGAAAATGTCAAAATATTGTTGTTTTGTCTTTGGAAAAATGCCCCTGTTGTCCTCTCTCCAACCCATCTGTAGCTCATTTGTCAATCAGCTGTATTCCATAATCTTTATTTTCTTTGCAATAAAAGTGATTTAAATGTCGACATCCAAGTGAGAGGGTGTGTTAGTGCTGCAATTTTTTTTTTTTATGAATAGCTCTTTTTGGCATGAACGATGAGAATCCATTTGCCGCTGCGAGCGAGCCTTTTGATATATATATTTTTTGGGCCAATTTGGTATGGAAACATTGAAACAAAATTTAAGGTACAATTGTAGAATATAACATTTATCGCTTTTCTTCTGATAACGTGACTCTTACTGTAGCCGAATTTTTTCTAGGATTTGTTTTCTGGAAAAGTCACAGAAAACTGGTGGAAAATGATTTCAGGTTTTCCCTAAAACGTATTATAATTGGCAGAAGTGGGTTAATCAGTAAATTTTCCGAGTTTGTCATTCACCAGCAGTTGGGCCACTTGTCCATTGTTAATCCGTCATTTCAAGACCAAGCAGAATTGGAATTGTCCGTCCGTCACACCAGTACTGACAGCAAACAATGTTGAACCAGTTTTGTTTATGTTGCCTGTTTATATGACCCCCCCAAAAAGTCACATGAATTTTGGAAAAATATTTTCCTTGAATGTTTTGTTTGTGCTTCAAATTATTGTTTTGTGGTCGATTGTCACATTTGTCAGAAACTAAAAATAGTATAGTCTTTTTTTCAAACACACAGGAAGGTAATGTTGGTCTTCATCCTTTGGTTTCCACACAAACCACAAGTACATGCAGCTATTTATTCACACTGAAGTGTGTTTTTTTTCTTCCTTCCACTGAATTGCTTAAACATAATATTTCTAAGTTTATGTCTTGTGGGTATATGTATTTGGGACAGTTGTCAAACTCTAGGCGCATGTTGTTTTATGTAACCCGAAAAAAGTGTCGTTTGCGTCACCTCTCAAAAATTATTCTGCAGCAAAATTTTAAATAGTCACATGTCATAAATAACGTTGAGATATTGCAAGCATTTGTTTTTATTACCAAACCTTTTTTTCTTTTACAGTAACGTAACCAATAGTTCAACAAACTATTATTCTTGACGTCCTATTTCAAAAGTACTTGTACATCAGTGTGCTTTGTTTATTCTATATTCGAAACGGCCATCTGAAGGAAATCTTACCAACAACGGTGCCAAAAACAAAAATGAGTGACACCACTGTTTACTTTACGATGCAGCTCATGCCAAACTAACCAGATACCTTCCGCGTTCTTTTTTTTATGATCCTTCAACAGCTCTCAAACCAGAGGTTCCCAGCGCTGACAAAAAGCCTCATGTCATCCGGCCAGAGGACAAAGGTACATCCTTTCATTTGCGTTGTCGGTAATAACTTGCGCGGGCACAATTCAGGAGACAGTTAGACTGAATGATGAGTGTGCATTCGAGCTGCCACAAACGATTCTTTTGGTAGTCGACTAATCACCAACAGTAGTCAATTAGTCGACTAATCAGATCATATATAAATTGTGACATGTCACACTAACAAGCAGTTGCGCATATATAACAATACTTAGTTTACAATTTGAATTATTTATCGGTATGCAGAAATTAATAAGATGATACAACATTACACTTTGTAGCTTGTACCAGCATTTCTGAGATGTTTAGAATTGATGGTGCAGTTTAAATTGAAGGCAAGACTTCAATTTGTTTGTAATTGTAATTTAGTGCATTTTGAAATGTAACCAAAACTACGCACAATACGGAGTTGCACTGATACTGCAAAACTATTTATGAAAGAAATACTTGGAAAGAAATTTCACTCCTCTTGGGCAAATGTAAGAGGTCATGAAATCAGTACGGTACTAAATTTGGAAAATGCACCGTGCTAAAGAAAACTAAAATAAACACTTGTATTGGTTTTTAATTTTGTTTTTAGGCTTTATCCAAAACGTTTTGCTCTTCTTCTCTAGTATGCATAATTTAATCAAAGTAAATTGATTCACAAAATGAATGCACAAGGTACAAAGACAAAAAAAATCCTTGTGTGAATAATATTAAGAAGAACATCCTTTTTTTAATTTTTGCTACATTTCAGTTGACAAGCCGATGCCAGATCCCAAACCATCTAAACCTGTGGCACCACTCCCACCCAAAAAGCCAGTCCCGCCTCCAGGCAAAGGCAAACAAGGAAACGTCCCACCAAAGCGGCCAGACAAGCCTCTTACGCCATCACCAAATTTGAAGTAAGTCTGATGCAAATTGTTTTTTTTATTTTCTCCCAGTATCTGAACCTGTCATGATGTCTTGTGCTATTTCTAACCATTTTTTTATAGTGATATGATTTGTTTTTTACAGACATAATGGGGAAGTGCATACATCTCGTCCAAAGTCTGACTTGGATCTATTACTGCCCCCAAAACCCAAAACACCCTCCTCGGACACAGTGGACAGATCCTTTGAATCATGTATGTATGATTTCATTTTTCTTTCCCACAACTGGCTGCCATTTTCACATTTTTGTCCGCAGTGGGACTTGAACCAATCGCCCTCCAACTCCAAAGTCCAAGTCCTTACAGATGAACTACTGCTCCCACAGTATTATAGCTTACTTTTACTTGTCAGCAGGGCTGAGTGATTAGTTTAATTGATAAATCTGTCTTTTGTTTGCTTTGTAGAAAATAAAAAACATTAATATTTTGTAATCAAACTCATTCCGCAGCCTGAAGGCATGGCATGGAACAGAGGAGCTTGTTGACTACAGAGGCTCAGTTTCGTCAGTCATTTGAAATTGGTTCTGGTTTGTACTGTCAAAAACTTAATTGCTGGAGGGGCCGCAGTTTTTCATCAACACTACACGGTGGGGCACACTGGACTGCGCTCTTCCTAATCACAGTATAACAAAAATGATATTTTAGATAGGGACAAAATTTTAATGTGCAAAATATGCGGTCTTAATATATTCCCTTTTTCATCATACATTTCTCTATACATGTATAGAAGATCCACAATCGTAACAACAAAGGGTTTGAAGTAAACCACAAAATAACCACACCAACAATATGTGCAAATCAAATCAAGTTTTTGTATTTTATTTTTTTTTTTCAAAATTATCAACTCAGTCTCCTGCATGTCATTCCAAATCCGCCCAAAATTATTAGGCCTTCGTTATTGTAATATAGGGCAGTATAAAACAAGCTACTAAGCCATGTCTGCCATCTAGTGGTTAAGGGTGATATTACAACTTAAAAGTACATTTGCTGCTTTCTCCAATGTTGTAAAATACTTCGTTTATTTATTGCTGGGATTTTTTTTCTGCATGTAAAATAAAAAAAATATTAAAACTAGGCAAGCGACCTAGAATGGACCTGGAGTTTTATGGGTTTTTTAGTCTTGTGTTCCTTCAGACCCCTCTCTATTTCAGTGGAATCAGGGCTTATTGGGAAAACAGCCTGAGTGTGATTAAGTGAGGAGGCCCGCTGTTCCTGTTTTGCAGAGTTTAGTGGTGGTGGCAGATGGTGAAAACAAACTGCTAAAACTCCTCTGCTCAACAAGAGCTAGTCTGACAAGTTGTCATGATACAAGAAAATGCAATCTTTTCTTCAATGTTTTCTCGCTAGAGCAATTTAGCGCAATGCAGGTGCGAAGTCTTGTTACACAACAGTCTCACCCAAGTAGTGAATGAGTCATTTCCCCTGTTCTTGTTTGGTGTGCTTATAACTTCTCAACCCGGATACAATGGCATGATTTTATTTATGTATTAACTGTTTTTTCTAAAATCATTGATCGACCCCATAAACCCTGATCGTGTTGAAATCTGAATAATTGAAAAGAATTACATAAGAATTCTTTATAACTGCATACCGTTTCTGTCCTGTGAAAAACACTGATGTGCATTTTTTCCGTGTTTTTTTATTTTTATGTGAATGGGGTTTCTGCGTTGCAGATATGCCATTAACATGAAAATTAAAAAGAAATCACAATATTATACATATGGTTTTGTCTGGATAGCGACTATATATTAGCAATCAATACTTTGACTCCTTATTGCTGCTAAACAGAAAAATATAGATCTCTGAAACTTTTATATTTTAGGTGACCGATTTTTGTTCAGGTCGTGTGATCTACACGGTCAATTTCTGTCATATGATATGTGAAAATGTGAATTTACTAAACTACCTGCATGCACCAGTCTTTTAGTTGCAGATTTGAATTCCTTGTTTTGTCAAGTTTGACCATGTCGTTTCTGAGATGTAAGGGTGCAAAGGAAGGCGGCCACGCAATTCTTTTCCGAAAATATTGAAATTCGGGCAACTGTACCTCGCAAACCCCTTTTTGATTGACCCAAAATTTGAGCTTTAGTGTTGTGTCATCACAAGCAACAAGTACACCCAGTTTAATTAGAATCAAAAACCCATTGGGTGATTTGGCATGAAACCACCCAAACACAATTGTAATCAGAACACTGTTTAGACTAGTGGGGGCACATAGAACATATTGCAAAGCACATCCCTGGCGTGACTTGCTTTAACTATTCCTTTGACAGTACGTGCTCTGTTGTTGTCCTCTGATCTTTTTCACATATGTTTTACTTTGTCAACAGCTCTAATTAGTTTTGATGAGGTTCCATCAAGCTCAGAAAAGCTGTCTCATCCCACTGCCAACAGACCAAAGATTACTGGCCGAAGGTTGCCCGCCCAATTTGGTGGAGGACATTCGGTGAGCACCAATTAATAATTATTATAGTCACCAATATCTGTGAATTTTATATATAATATATATATATAACAACAGCATTGTTGTTGTCATCCTTAAATTAAATAATTAAAAAAAAAACTCCATTGTAGCCTAGCAAGGAAATTGTCTTGGAGAAAGCCTTCAAGATCGATGAGGAGGATGGCCCTAAGCTAAAGCCTCTGGAACCCAGAAAGGTAATTTTGATTTCTTTGGTAACTACTTTTTATCGTAGTCATGCACATTTGTACTTATTTCTTGGTATTGATGTTACCCTCCTGTTTTCTGACTTTTGTCACGGCTTGCAAGGGATGCCTGGTGACAATTGAAGGTGAAATTGCTATTAACACCTGCAGCCTTTCTGTCTTGGGACAAAATTAGTTTTCAGGTCCGTTCAAGTTAGCTAAGATTTTGACTGGGAAAGGTTTTAACGAGAGTGCTGAATGCAGCATGCGTTCATGATCACTTAGCTTTGATGAAGTGATTTTGTAAAAGAATCGACTGATTCAATCAACTTCATATGAAAATCTTTATTTTTTTTTCTAGCGTTTCAATAAGAATAATCCCGTTTTATCGTGTACTGGTGTCCCACCCCCCCAAACTTAAATGCCACCTGTTTATTTCAAACGGCGTAAATAGTGTAAGTGTCAACTTGCATAATGAACACTTAACATTTGAGCTGTGAAGGTAACTTTTTAAAAATATGAATATTTATCGATGACAACAGTTGCTGCTGCTGGTTTAGACCTGTTGCTACAAGCACAGAAAATAATGGCTAGGGGGGCAATATTTGCACAAGGCTTTTTATCACATGTATCATCTAATTAATGAATAAACCTTTTAAAAACTAAAGCCCGGCGGCGCACATGAGGCGCCATCGGCGCTTATTCGCCATTCGTTCTGTATTTCGCCATTTGCACCACGTGTCACCGGCACTCTGCTATTATCCATGGCGGATGTCATGTGAGTAAATTTCGGAGGCTCTCCTGAATGATAAATTAGTTGATCTTTTGTGAACTTGCGTCTGCCTTTACAATGTCGGGTCCCCAGAATTAGAAGGGCAAGCACAAACGGAATATGGCAATGAAAGAGATCGACTTTAGCCTCTCTGACTCAGAGTCGCAATCTTCAATTGTCGCCTGATCTCAAACATTTGATCAACACATCTTTATGCAGCTACGTCACTGGCGCCTAGTGTGCTGACATGTATGTATTTGTGGAAAAAATATGAAATGTATCATAGTGTGACAAAAGATTTCAGCCCAATGCTAAGTGAATAATTTCCACTATAGAAGAAAGTTATTTTATGCCTTAGTTGTTTTTTTTTTTAAAATAACACGCTGAGTAAACAGTAATCGTTATTTTTTTCTGCCAAATAACAGCATCGGCTTAAAAAAAAATCTGTATCAAAACCTGGAATTTGAACAGGTATGTGCACAGATTTTCCATATCCGCTCTACATGATCACATTCTACATAAGTCCATAATTTTATTTTTTAAAATGAAAGCCAGAATGCCTCCTGCCTACATTAGAATTAGAAATTAGAATTAGAAATCCCTTTATTGTCATTGTACTCAAGTGTGCAACGAGATTAGAGGGCTCCCCTCTCCAGTGCAATACAACAATAATACAGACAAATATATAAAATAGATAAATAAATAAGAGAGTGCAATGGAATTTAGTACTGAATAGTGCATATAAAAACACATCACAATGCTGTTCTGCAAGGTAAGGGTGTTCTCGTGTGTGTGTGAGAGTTCAGAATGGAGATGGCTCTCGGAAAGAAACTGTTTCTCAGTCTATTGGTCCTCGATTTGATGCATCTGTAGCGCCTGCCAGAGGGCATCAGGTCGATCAGGTGTGAGTTTGGGTGGGTATTGTCTTTGACGATGTTGAGAGCCCTTCTGAGGCACCGGGCGGTGTAGATGTCCGATAGTGAGGGGAGAGGGCAGCCAATAATCCTTTGCGCTGTTTTGACTGTCACATAAATATTGTGTAGATTTTTGCTTTGTGTTTTTGTATGTTGCTAAACATCTTATTGACATGATGCTCCTATAAATCTCCTATATAGATCTCCTATAAATTGGTCATGGTTAACCAAAAATAATTACTCTTTCATTATTTCATTCATTAAAAAAAAGAATATTAAAACTGTTAAGTGGTAAAAGTAAATTCTTAAAAAAGAAAAAAGAAAGATTCTGAAGTGAACATAACGTGTCTATAATAGACTAAATAGTAAAGGTGACAAGACATATAAGTGGAACATTTGCAGGAGAATTATGGGTATACACCTTTTAAGCTGTTTGACTTTGGCAGTTCCGCCATGTCGCTAAACCAACAGCTAGGACTATTTTTAGAACTAATATAGGTGCTTTTAGTGTATTTATGCAGTCCAGTACACTTAATTTCCGTCTCTCTCTTTCTTCCTCCCCTCCGATCAGCCTTCCACACACAGCCTGTCCCCTTCACCGCCGTTCCATAAACCCAGTGTCGAGGCCAAACCTAGCCCAGCGCCCACCATCTCAAGCTCAGACAGCAGTTTTCTGGGAAGAGAGGATCCCAAATCCCAGATGGAAGCGCTTAGAAGTCAGATGAAGGATCTCCTGCTGTCAGTGGAGCTGTTCAAGGCCCAGCAAATGTAATTATTACACAGAATAAGAACACAGAAAACATCGGAGCTTACTTGAAGGACTACCAAATGTAGACAAGAGGCTTTAAATTTGTTTTATAAACTGAAGTGCTGGTAGAACTTTTAACTAAGTTATTGTGAGTGTCCTTATTAAATCCACAAAGTACATGTTTTGTCAGCTTTACAAGGGTACTCGTTTGCTAATTCGTTTGTGCATATTTCTAGGAAAGAAATAACAGAGCTTCGTGGAGAACTGGATGAGGAAAGGCAAAAGCGTGTGGCCCTGCAGGTAGTATTGATCCCATATCAACTTATTGATTTGTCTACATCTATTATGCTCTTGAGAAAAAGCCAAATATTGATGGATTCACTAACAGTCATGAACATAATATGAACTTGGTTGTACTTGATTAAACTTATATGTAGCTAACTATATATTCATTACATAACAGTGGAAGGTAAGGTACAGAGGAATAACACTTCTCAGCCTCCCTTGCACTGTCTATTTTATGGGGTCATGGAGAAGATGGTCCGCCAGAAGCTGGAATCTCACATTCAATAGGAGCAGTGTTGTTTTTCGTCCTGGCCGTGGAAGACTGAGGCAGCTCTACACTCTCGGCTGCGTCCCTGAGAGCTCATGAGAGTTGGCCCAATCTGTCTATATACGTTTTGTGGATTTGGCGGTGTTCAACCGTGCCCCTCGGGAGTTCTGTCGGGTGTATCTGTGGGTTGTGACTCGGGCTGCCATAAATGATATTTTGCTCGTCGACTATTCATCAACAGTAGTCGCTATTAGATCACATATAAATCATGGTAGAACGCACCAGCAAGCGGCTGCTTTTATATAAACCATCATTATCTTACATCTTTAATTCTTTAAGGTATGTACGAATTAATATTTAAGATCATACATTCAGCTTTGATTAGTATTGTCGTAGAATGGCTTTACTTGTCTTTGCATAGAACGGTACCTCCAGTCCACAGTGGTGCTGAAGAAAAGTGAATATGTAACTGTTGGTCTAAACCGTGGTTCTGAGTTGTTGTGCACTCGGTGTCCCCTCAGATGGAGCTAGATAAGCTAAAGATGGCTGTCCACTCAACGTGAAGCTGAGCTCAGGGCATGGAGCAAGATCCAGCTGCTCGCCTGACGACCAACTAGAGAGCCGGGACAGCGGCGTAGGAAGAGGACAACCAACAGACAGTTGAATGGGCAGAGAGAGGGTGCAATCGTTTTCACATCTACAAATTAACTTCCCCGTATTTGTAAGATTGACACATTTTGCACATTTTGTTCTCAAGTTCAATGTAATTAAATTACTGATGTATATGATTTTTTTTTTTTTTTTTGCCAACACAAAAAACGAGGCCTTACTTCAAACTACTGTGCTGACTTGCATGGGTTTGTCTCTCACTCTGTTCCATTCCCTCCTGCGCTCATCAAAACGCCTCACACCAGAGGGTCGCTCTCAGTACTACTGACTATATACAAAGCAGAGGATCCTTGTTTCTACACCTAATTTCCACACTCTCCTCTTTTAAGCACAACTTTTAAAACCTTTCCTTTTGATTTCGCTTACTATGTCCTTGGACAAATCATTTCCCTTTCCTCTTGACAAGGCGCCTGCTGTAGCTGTAATTTAATCATTCCTTGCAGCGTCCCAGAGGAAGCTCACTCTCGTCTAGATTTGTCCTCTCTTTTTGTATGCATTTTCTAGCATTGCTATCCAGGGAAACACTACTGTGCCTGTCAAAAAAAAAGTTCTAATAAGTGTTGTTATGGAAGCTTAACATTTACCACAACGGTGTCTGAAAATATTGCATCTCAATATTGTATATCTATCTATATTTGTTAAATTCTACTGACATACTCTCGAGGGCCTCTTGTATAGTTGTCAACTTTCACTAGAGACTGGGAATGTTCTCTAAAATTTAGCTGAAACCAGCATGAAAAACTATAAGAGGAAAGAAAGGAACAATATATTGGATCCTTCCATTTCCAAAGTTTTTCTGGCTAGTGCCTAAGGATGTTTATTCGAAAAAGCCAGAGTCCCTGTTTGATCATCTCTGCAGCTTGCTTACTTGTTCTGCTCAGTCCACCATCCATCAAATCCTAGGTGGGCCGTTCTACCTCTTCCTCTCGTCTATCCCATCTTTGTGTTTCAACGTGAACAAAATAACATTTGGTAACATTTTGGTGGTGATATGTCAAAAGGCCTGTTCATTGATCAATTGTTTTTGTCGTCTTTTTTGTATAGGAGATATTAGGGCCACTTTGAAAAACAAGAAAAAAAGTCTGATTTTCATGACCTTATGAGAATAAATTTGAACAAGTGAGCAGCCACTGTCTTTCGCCCAAGACCTGCCATGAAATGTTACTTCAAAGCCCTACCTGTCAAATGATTTGGATTTATGATTGTCATATAACATCTTTATTTTCATACACTTATGACACCTGCCCCCCTTTGAATGTGACTCTTTTCGTAAGGTGAGAGATTTTTCTTTATTGTATGTAAATGGCAGTTTTCAGGATGGCCCTAACACTCCTTTCGTATTTTGGGTTTGGGTTCATGTTCCAAATAGAAAATTGGAAGCAAATGAAATTATAATCCCTCGGTGAGTGGACATTTTATGCTTGTTGTACTATTTTGTTAAAGACAATCCTTATTAACTGGCTCTAGAATTTTAAGTCGCAATCAGCAAGTTGTTTGCTGTGGGCACCACTGGTTTAAATGGGTGTCAAAAATGATTCAGTTGATATGCATAGCATATTGAGGTTCCAACCCCTCAAGAAAAAGATAACAAAATTGCTACAAAATCAACTTTGTACAGTTCCTCAAATTGTAATTGTTTCACATCCCTCCCTTTTGACAATTCCACATACAATTCCTGTTGAACGGAGTCCGATTGGCTCTGTGCCGAAATTTTGACCACACTTGGTGGCAATGTCACCATGTCGCTGCATGTCAAACCATTTGAGTTGCTCAGTGAGCGAGTGAACATTTTGGCAAGCTGCTTGTTAGCAATATTAGCATCTAGCTTCTGTTAGCTTCAGCTAGATGCAAATGATGCTGGGCACTAAGATGAGAGGACACCACCTCTCTCCGTTTGGCCTCCTGCTAATGTGCACCACACACTCAAAATTATTATTGTTTTATTTCTCTTATAAAAGTCACCAGTGTCTTAAAGGAGTTGCTTCCAACTCATCTGCAAGCTGTTTGTGTTTGTGTTGCTGATCAACTTGCACACTCAAAAGGGCGTTAATGGTATTCAATTCTGTTTTCTGTTTTCATGTGAATGCTTCGACAAAGTTGTCAGTGTCTGTCTGACCTTTGTCTCTGTGCCTGACATGTTATACGCTCCCTCCCCCTTTTAGCCTTGTGACGACACGGCTGCTCTATTTGATAATCACATTGTGGGAAAGAGGGATCAGGGATAGCTGTTGATGTAATATATGTTCTGCGCTTTACTTTTATATACTGTACATTCCAGAGATTGACACCAAGAAACGAAGAATTCTGCACATTTACAAGTTTAATTTTGAAATAATTTTTGTTTACATGAGTTGTATCCTTGCATGAGCTGAGATTCTTTCAAAAAAATAAATATCTTTATTTACTGTCAAAAATGACATATCGCCTCTGTATTTATACACCATAAAACTTCATTGGCAGACATCCATTCACAGTCGCAGGACCCGTGAGACTCCTTTCATGCTTGAGGTCTTCAGAAAAAAAAAAAAAAAAAACATTATTCCTGGAAGTTGAAGGACATTTTCGGAGTAGGAAAAGCATTTCTGGGCAAAGGGAGATGATTCTATAGTCTTTTTAGCTTTGTATTTGTGGGGTGGAAGAAGGTGTTTGTGGTTTAGGGATTTGGGGGCTTGATGAAATTTTAATTGGCATTATTCCTAGTACATGCTTGATTGTACTGTCACAGTTGAATCATATTAGATGGGTTACTTAATGTGGCATCTTTGTGTATAGGTTGTTAGCGCATTGGTATCACAGTTCTGAGGTCAGTGAGTTTTCATGTTCCAGTGCGCTTGCTTGGGGCTTTTTTCCCCTGGATTCTTCCTACATTCCAAAGACATGCTTCCTAACCCCTTTTCAAATTGTACTCAATCAGTGACCCTTACGTGCAGTCAATAACCCTTTCAAAAGCCAAATATTGGCAATATATGGGTTTTGAAACACCATATAAATCCGTGCAAAAAATCGAATATGCTCATAATTGGGTTTTTAAAACCAGAATATGACCTCTGCGGTACCCCTTTTCTAACCTGAATATTTTGGTCATACTAATGTGATCCGGTTACCATTGATGGTTTGTTTCTTTTAAATTATTTATTACAAACAAAATCAGAGAATTACATTTGAAAATGCTTCATAATATACAGCAAACTAACTCATATTTTGTGATTCATATTGAAAAATGTTTTGTCAAGCTGATCCTGAAAGTTTGACTCTTTTATTTTTTGACTGACCCATTTTGTGTTAGAAATCTTTTATTAAGAACATTTGACAACCGTAAATTTAAATTTCCAAACGCAACTCCATTATTTATGCAAATTTTGATTAAAATTGATTATTATTTCAGGTCTCTTGACATAATAAATCAGAAATGTAGGTTAATAATTGATTTCCATTCAAAAATTATTACGGCTATCCTTGTTTGCAATGCTCTTTTTTTATTTTGTAGGTTACACAATTTGGAATAATGCACTTATTCTTATTAATGTATTTATTAGAAAAAAATGTCCCATAACATGTTTTATAATCATGACGCTTGTAACATTGCTCACAGTGGATTTCAGAATGCAACAGCATGCTTCAATAACTTTGTGATAAATATAGGTGACGTTCCAATGTCAGTGCGTCATTGATTTATTTTTTTGGGTGGAATTTGTGGCGCTGAACTAATCTGGATTAAATCCAGCGGGGACTATTTTTGTCAATTGCTTTTAGATTTGATTTTCCTCCTAACTAACAGGTCATTCATCAGGCTTCCTCCGTGCAGCATCCCAATCCGACCGCAGATTGGTTTACGTGAGAATTTAAATAGTTTTTATGTATTTTTACACTACACAGACATGACTAAATCAATATGGAATGTGAATTGATTTAACTCGTTCACTACTAGCCGAGTAAAAAAGAAAAAAATGGATCTTTGACGTCTTTAGCCGTCAATGGCAGTAAATTAATTAACATGACTTAAGTGAGATTTATTAATTTATATATTACTTCCACAAACACATGGACAGGAATTTTAATTCCAACTACCTTCAAATTTGTAGTTTTCACCAAGTTTACTGAAATTTGAAGTCCCTCAATGACGGCTGTTACCACAAAATCACCAGAGGACATATGACATTCATTTCGGGATTAGAAGCGGTTTGTCACCGCAGGCCATTTTGTGGTTTTAATACTGCAAAATGTATATAAAAGTAAGAAATAGTCAAGTTGTGTACAGCTCATTGTACATGTAAAGAGAGGCTTTATTTCAACAAACACCATCAGACAACCGCATAATTAAATGTAATCATTGCTGAAATCAATGTCAAGGAAAAATGGCCGGAATATAAAACCAAAACACTTTCAGAATAGAAATGTGGGCTTATCCTTGTTCTTAAAATTTGATGTGAAAACACAACATCTAAAATTTTGCATTATTTGTTTGAGACTGTAAAAAGCAGCAACTTCAAGAATATACAGCTATTCAGAATTCAAGCAAGAGTTTTGGGAAAACCTTCCTCATAACGTACGCAATTATCCAAGTATACTTTACGAAACCTCAACTCAAAACATATATTTTAAAAGAAGCACCAGCCTCATTATCTCAATTAAGAGAGAAACGTGGGAAGAGGAGCCGCAACCAGTTTAATCGATTTTCTTTGCCCTTATTAGATTTGCGCGTGAGGTGAAACCTATCCAAGAAGACCTCGGCCGAGCGATGTAGTAGCACGTCATCGTCATGACCAAATTAATCAATTTGATCGGTGTATGTTTTACTGTGGATATTTTATTTTGACTATTCTATGAATGTTTAAATGTCAAAACGTAACATGCATTACTCACGCTGGCGACACCATTTTTGTGTCTCTTTTAAAAGGACATTGTGGAAAAGTGACCTTTTAGTTCAGCAGCATAGAGAGGCCATGTAAGCGGAGATTCGTTATTTCACGTATGTAATTTTGTACGAACCTTTTATATATGAATGGAAAGGAACAGCCTGTACGTCTGCGCTGCACTTTACACTCAGTGCTTTAATATTCACACAGCACTTAATGCAAATGTCACTTAGAAAAATGCTAATTTGTATAAAAGAGGAATTGCATGATATTGTTGTTTTTAAGATAATGTATTCAAATTTTCGGGCTATGGTTTTGTTTTTGGAGGATTTTAACATAGTTAACGAGCTAATGTTTTACACCTGTGGAGTTGTAATGGTTTTACCCAAATGACTTGGAACATTTTAGGTGCAGTGGAGAAGCCACACTTTAAATCCTCCAAGGCCCCTTTTTTTTTTTTGGCACTTTGCGACTTTGTTTTTGTGTTTTACACTTTTGAAAAATAGAGAAAAAAGAAAGCGGAACACCTGGAGGTCTGCTCCTCTGCAAGGCCGGGTCTAGACAGGCATGTTTGCGGGGGCAGCCACAAATCTTGCGGGGGCATTGTGCTGCATTGTGCACCCTAGAATGACGAGCAGAATTTAATGCAAGAAATCTTTATACTAGTTTTCTGTTGTATGTCACTTGTTTGCAAGTCTGAGGGGCTGGGGACAATGCGATACATGAGATTGGGACAAGTCTGCTAAAAGTTTTGCAGGAGTGGAAAAGTGAAGATGCGATTGCAAGATAGCCAGATGGCAGAGGTTATTTGGGGGCGGGGCTTTTTTTAGATAATTTGTGCTCAGTCTGTGGCAAGGATGACAGTTGCTCTTTCCCTGTGCTGTTCTGTGCTACAGCTTATACTAGAAGAATTTGGTTGTATGGTTTTGGTTGTTGTTGTTGAGTTTAGAAAGACTTTTAAGAAAAATAGTAACCCTTTTTTCCCGGTCAGTCTTCTGCCCCCCCGGCCGCGATCTGGCCTTGACCCTCTGACTTGATTCATAAAAATTGTCAGTCCCCGACCCCGTGCTGCCCCCACTGTCCCCATAACAATCATTCGCTGGCTAATTTACTATTCAAATCCGCTTAACTTATTATGGTGGTAAATGTTTCGTCAAACCAAAGTAGGTTAACCGTTTTACATCTCTGTTCTCTCTTAGTTTGGTATTTCCCCCCTCTTGTAATGGTATGCCCCAGTTGCAGGCGGGAGGGTGGGTTACGCGATGTCAGAATAAGGAAATGCAGGCAAGCTTGAACGCACACTACTGTCTCACGTCTCTTCATACACCAATAGTTGGTAGTGGTGCTTTTTCCGCGTTCTGAGGCAATTTTGGAGATTAACTTTTAGCCGATCTCAGAGGTATGATTCGTTGGTCGGACTAAAATCTACCTCCAGCCTTTCTTAAGCAAACACTTCATTAAAAGTCCCCCACCACACCCCCACCCCAAAAACGGGCATCCAGAGGGCCGGGCCATTCTGCCCCCGGGACAGACTGCCCAGCTCTGGTTTTTAGCTATTAAGTACGTCACTACACAAAACACTATGAACGAGTTTAACAAAGCTCATTTGCTTTGCATTTGCAGTTCACTGCTCCAAACAGCTATTAGAAACCCGACACTGCTTCATTTGCAAACTGCAGGGTGATTGGCCATTGGTTTATTGGTTTAATCGGTTTATTAATGGTAATTATGGTAGTTATATTAGTGGAACTGGAAGGGGATGATATATAGCAGAGGTATTCAATTAAAAGTCACAGAGGTCCACGACGAAAATTTCTTCCAATTAAAAGGTCCGAACCAAAGTCCAACTTCCCTTAATGTCTAGCCTATGTTCACATTTTTATATAGTTTCAATATTTAGTCATTTTCAACAGACCACACTTATATACGAAATATTTAGCAATGTTCCCATTAAACACCTTTGCCAGTCAAACAAATATAAGCCGTTTATTTCACATTCAAGAGAATGTGGCTCCAGGAATTTAAGGGTGCCACTTCCAGAAAAAACCCGTAAAATAAAATATCTCCTGCAGAAATATATCAAGTGCTAAGCATTGAGTTAACATCTTTTACCTTTTTTTTTTTTAAATCAAAGAGTTATCAGCCTAAAAAAAAACGGAAAGCCTAATTATCCAAGTAAACCAGGTCAACATGTTCAGTACACAATCAATAAAAATGGCTGTCCTCATGAAAAACTAATTCAATATGAGCTTTGACACCACTTTTTCTTTTGAATATTTTTTTAACTTCTCTTAATGAGAAAAATGAGTTTGTGACTGCCCTGCCAGTGACTTAAATCTGGGTTGGAACGGAGTCAGGGCCATTGGGATTTGGTAGATTATTTCACACATCTGGGCTTTGTGTTTTCCTTTAAATAATGTTTGTGCAACCACATTTAAGCACTCCTTCACAACTTCCCCATCACTTGAACGTTTTTTTATGTTTCCCCAAAATCCATGATACTTTTACTGAATATTCGTTTGCATGCCGCTGGGATGTAAACGAAAATGTAAAAATCTGTTGTACTGCACTCGAAGTTCGATGTTTTGCATGCGCTCACCTCAAACGTCAGCGGATAACTGTGCACAAAAGGGCGGTGCTTTGTTTCGTAGTGGCGCTTCGCAATGTTGCGACGGTTTCGGAGCATATGATGCACACTGGTTTTGAATTGGCTGCAGCCAGAACGAAACAAAATTTCTCCGTCCATTCATTTAAAACAAGACGCATCGACCTCGCTAACTTTTTAGCAAGGCATACTGTCAGCAGCACTCTCTTACGGTCCGCCATTTGGTGATGCCTGATATATAGTGTGGATGTGCCTCGGTGATTGGGTGGCGACCAGTTCAGGTGCACCCTTCGCCCGAAGGCAGTTAGGATAGGCTCCCGCAAAACAAAACTTTGTGAAGATAAGGGAAGTGCTGACCGGGAAACGTTTGGTGTACTCATTATTGCGTCTCCGCTTTTTTTCCAGATGATGTGCTACTTTTGGCTTCTTAAAGCTGTGATATCCAACTCCCACTGGAGTTGCCCGCTGCCAAGTTTGAATGGGATGAAAAGCACCACCTCCAAATCTAAAATCATGTGCTCATAAAAACACACATACAGTTAATTCCTCCTGTCAGGTCATGCAGAATGGCATATTGAATTCCAAAATTGTTTATTGCTAGGAATTGCAGGTCAAGGCATCGCTCCAAATTCTGAATGACTTCCATTGTAGTGATTTTTTTTTTTTGGGGGGGGATGTTATTTCATCACATTTTTCTCTATCTTGTATTGAGTCACATTTTACCCAGAACCTCTAATCGGAATCATATGAGCTTCGCTGAATGACTGGTTTCATCTGTTTGTTATTGCTACAGGGGCATCCGTACAAATCGCAGAAAATGAAGCTGTTTTTGATGTTTTTAACACAAGGAAAGCTTTTCACGCTTTGAAACAGGATTTTTATTCTTTAGTGCAGCAAAACTGAAATAATTTTTACTTAAACAATAGTGGTCATAATAGTGTGAAAATTGTATGGGGCGGCTTAATTGGACAAGTGAGCGTTGTGATGGACTCACCTTACAGACAGACGTGAGTCATCCAGAACCAATTTAACTGCGCTATTGTGGATGCATTTTTCACATGTGAAATTAATTAGGGGATTTTAATGCAATGCAAGAAAAACACACAGTATGATTCCTTTTGTATAGTTTATTCAAATCTTTGCGGAAGTCGATTTTGAAATAAAACAAATATGAAAAAAAAACTGTTCTTGCATTTAATGTTGTCTTCAATCAACGGAGGAGCAGAATTTGGACTCAGATGCCGACAGGCCACTCAGTGGCAAAGTCAAAAGTCTTTATATACAAAATACAAAGTAAACACAGAGAGCTGGTCTGGATGAAGAATGCATGGAAGAACTTTTGATGTTGTGTTGTATCACTGAGCAAGCATAGCAACTAATTATATCAAGGACCCAAACCAAAACACAGTCGGAAGCAGTCAGAACAGGTTTTCTGTTCAGCAGTTTTGTGCCATCCTTGAATAGGAATTTTTACACGAGTCACTTGAAGATACTCTTCTGTACATGGGTTAATAAAAACAGAAATATCCAGCCATTGACCGGCCGTTCGGGAAACTCCCCAAATTCCCAATGGGCACCACCAAACAATAAAACAGAAAAGACCCTTACATTTTTCTCCAGACGTTTTAATTGTTTTGGTTTTTTTTTACTCAAAAAGTTAAAACCAGGTCGAGTCCTGATTATTATAAAAAATGTTGCCTCGTATTCTTCCATGCACATAGGAGGGAAAAGGTTCGTAGCTGTTTAAGTCTGTCATCCTGGATACATGCACTAATGTGACTGCACATCAATTTACGGGTAAGTGCTTTTGCTCTTCCACGCTTCTGAAGCTATGTAAAGTCATGTTAAACATATTACATTCTAAGTGCAACTGTCATTGTAATTGTAAATTTATATTATAATTTATAATATAATTATAATTTTTGCCACAAGTAGTAATAATACAAAAGACACACGTAGAAAGTTATCAAACGTATTTGTACTGCCATCGTCTGAAATGGAAAATTGCCAATAAAGGAAAGTGATTGCTTTGCCATTTTAGACTCCAATATGAGTATGTCGTCTGTAACTACACCACCCTCCTCTCTGTGCAAATTTAGTGTGCAGTGCAGTTCAATTAAGTGGAGACGCTGGTGGGCCAGCCTGCAGTCCCTTGTTGGTGCCTGTGGTGCGCAGATATTTTCTTCTTCGCAGAGGTGCGTACAGTCTCTCCATTCATGCTTCAGTTTTGATAACAGTACATCTACCCATGGTAGTAATATCCTGGGAAATATTGGCCAAGAGAGTATCGAGTTGCACAGTGCTCTTCACTTCCTTAGAATTCCAGCTTTTACACAGCTTTACTTTCATATTCAGAACTGTTATATCTAAATTGTCCTTTACGTTGGCCAATCACAAACCATTGCTAAGTTTTTAGAAGTCCCTTGGCATCAAAATCCAAATTTTCCCCACTGTTTTAAGCATAACAGTGAAAATGCAATAGCCTTTGAAAGGCAAAGCCTGCAAAAACAATTGTCCTAGATAGTGGTGTAGTTGTGACACTCATTATTCAACAATCCACATCCACTCAACTCAGCAAAAATGTCTGTCCCCGACAACTCACCTGCAGAGCTAACATTTTTGCATCTGCAGCCAACCTTGAAGAGTTGAGGAATAAACTGCTCCAATTTATTATGGCGAACCAGAATTGCTCTGTGATTGGGCCTAGAGTGTCCATATTTGGTACACTCCGAATGT
This sequence comes from Idiotropiscis lumnitzeri, assembly GCF_059441095.1. Taxonomy (NCBI): domain Eukaryota; kingdom Metazoa; phylum Chordata; class Actinopteri; order Syngnathiformes; family Syngnathidae; genus Idiotropiscis; species Idiotropiscis lumnitzeri. The sequence continues at coordinate 10,313,501 of NC_142411.1, forward strand.
CCGAACGCCACATTGTGAGTTTCCGAACGGCCTGGGTGACCAGTGCGCATGTGGCTTATTTCCAAATACACCCATAAGTCAGGGTTTGCGGGAGGCCACAAAGACTTCAGGGTCTGTCTTTTTTCTCTTTGTCATGGCCCAGCTATGTACATTTGGTTATATCATCAAACCTGCTTGCTCTTTTATAGAGAAGCAATGTAGTTTTTCTTCAAAAAGAATGTTGTGTAGGAAAAAGAAAATTTGTGAAGAAACGGAAGGTCATGTCACTAGTTTGACATTATTTGAAATAGTTTTTACTTGTTGAGATGTGTTTTGATAGATATTTTCCATATGCTGGTATGATATTTCTCGGTGTAAGAATGAGTGGACTTGGTAAGAAGTTTGTTTCAGGTCGCTGCTTTGAACAACACACATAGTTTGTAATAATGTGTTTTTTGCATAGCATGCCTGATGTAATGCAAAACAATGCAATATAACTTTATTTATATAGCGCATTTTACAGCAGCTGGAGCTGTCACGAAAAATGTATTGCTATTTTTTTACAAAATACTTTGCACGTTTTTTTAAAAAGGTGTTTATTTCATCATCCGAATTTTTCATAGCTGACATGACCTTTTTTTTTTTTTTTAAAGGTTAACATTCTTGGTACTCAATTTTCCATAGTATGGCCTTTTTCCCATTTGGTATCATTGCAACCCTTCTAATAACGGATAAAAGCATGTCACAAGACGTTAATTGCTGAATTGCCCTTTCACACAACACGGTCACAAGAATAATACATTCAAGTTGAAAATTTAAACGTCTTTTATTGTGTCGGACTCCCTCTATCATTTGTTTCCGAGTGATTTAATGGGTCAAATAAGATGGTTGTTTATGCAAATCTTCTATTTGTCCTATTCATGCTGACTATGCTGGACAGATAGTCAACATGATTGGTTGGTGTTTCTTATGCCTTAGGTCACTGGTGCCAAACTCAAGGCCCGGGGGCCCGATCGGGCCCGCAACCTAATTTTCTGTGGCCCGCAAAGGACAAATCATGTGCATCAACTTCCGGCTTCTAGCACATTTCCTTCACTTTTAACATTGAGATATGAGACATTGCTGTTTATTTGTTACCAATAATCCCCTTTTAAAATAAATGGGAAAATTGTGGAACAAATAATTACTAACTGGCTTCTGATTTCAAAATTGGCTTTCCATCAATTTGTTGTGCGTATGTGACATCTTAATTTAGTCATACATTTACATGGGTTCACAGTCAGACGCCCCTCTGAGGAAAACCATTACTATATTGTGGCCCATCCACAAAAATGAGTTTGGCACCCCTGCCTTAGGCGAACATAAACATATATATAATTTTATATATGATATATATAAGATATAATTTACTACAATACAGTCTCATGCTTCAGTTAAAAGTGATTCAAAACGGCATCAACTGTTTCAAGATAGCTTCAACAATCTCAGGGTCAGGTTGGTGTCTTTTCTTGCCTCTTCGTAGGACTGGCATGTGCAGTGGGGAGCTCCAGATGCACCTAAAGCTATTGGATTTTCCATGCACACTTGCTTTCAGCACCATCTCCTGCTTTGTATTCACATATGCGTACACACTGCCTTCTTCCAACTTGTGTCACCCTCATTCATCTTCTATATTCAACATCAGTGATAAAGCCAAGCAGCACCTGCAATAACAAGTCTCAGGTGGTGGAAACAAAGAGCAGGACCTCACAGATGAGAATCCAAGCAACCGTGGCTCACGTGAACTCCGGAATGTTTCAGGCCACAGCACATTCATTTTCATCCCCAATGACATTTCCAGCATCTCACCAAAGCGTGTTGAGAAAGGTTTGAATATATTTTTTAAAACAATAATGATGGGCAACAGCAGTTGTTTGTGACACTTTCATGACTGCAGATGTGTGTTCTGGAAAAAAACTATTAAAATTTCCACCTTTTTCTACTCTTTTCCAATATTTTCACACTACACTGTGGTAGGTATCACATTTCTGAGACCTATGACTCATCATATGGTAAAAACTCTGTTGTATAATCAATATGACGTTTGCCGTAATCTAAAAGACAACAAGTGACAATAGACAATAGGAGAGAAGTAGCCCAGTAAAAACATTTAATCTTATCTTATCTCATCTTTTATATAGCGATATATATCGTCACATCGCCCGGCTCTATAAGGTAGTGCATGCAGTGCAATTACTCACAGAAAATCTAGTTGTTGTACTGCATTCTTTAAAATCAACCAAACTTTGATTAACTTTGGTTAGATACCACTACAGTCAAACTCTATTTTTGGAAACTGTCCCAATTATCACAAGCAAGCGTCTCGAAGGCCCTCAGTTTTTGGAATGATTTTTACTGAGTGGCAGATAAATGGCCTCGGGAGGTCAAGAAAAAAGTACAATTTATTACTGTGCATGTAATGGAAAAATATACTGAATAAAATCTCTTTGAAATCCTTTTCGGGTTAAGGGATAAACTTGACTTGATTTGTAAAGGAGGCCAAGCACTTGTTGCCAGATTCTTCAAAGGTCTGGAATGCTCTCCAAGTCGAGCTTTAGATCAACTTCATGACATATCCCCTCTGATAAAAAGATTTACCGACATCATACCTTCACATTTTAGCATCGAGCTTGCTTTGGCTCTGATTGAAACAGATGAAAAAATAACAAATGCACTGGACAAAAGGAAACATATGAGTGGGATAGCTGGGAACATTTAACTGAATGCACACAATATGTAAAAATTTAAAATGTAAAAAAATTAGGCCTGTCAAAATTAAAGCATTAACTCAGGGTATTAATCCAAAATGTTTTAACTGAGTTAAATATTTTAACTCAGTTTGATTTACTTCACAAATTATTTGTATACTTTGCAAATATTGTGCCATATTAGCCTATTAGAACAGTCTTTGAATTAAATATACTTCATATTTGGTGATTTTGCATCAATTCCAAGATATTATGCAAGTAAATATCTGTTACAAGCTTCGCAAAAAATAGTAGTTGAAAAATGTTAATCATGGAATTTTTTTGTGATTAATTAGTTAAAAAAAATTATCACTTGACAGCACTAAAAAAAAATTATCTGATGTTTCTTGCGGTGTACCCCAGTGGTCAATGCTATGCAACCTACTGTTTAAATTGTCCATGAATGACCTATTTAAATTAGTAAAACTAATATTGTTTACAGATTAAATAAATATATTCTATAGTAGTGACCAATCTAAAATGGCATGCTCTCTTTGACGATGGAATGTTAATAGCTCAAAGCTATACTAAGCATGTCGCCAAATCTCAACACCTTGGCGCTGATGTGTGGCGCCCTCAAACAGAATATAATCATCCATCAGCTTTGTGATGTCATCATGGAGGATTGGATAAAGATTTCATTGGCAAATCTGTGAAGCTCTGGTGAGCTCCATGCCAAATAGGGATAAGATACTGGGAAATACAATTATGGCGGCCACACAAAATATTGACTTTTGTTGCCAACCGTTCAGACTTTAATGGCTGAGTGTGAATTATTTCTAGAGGGAAAAAAATCATTTTTAAAAATGTGAGGAATGTACTTTTTTTACTGTATATAATACATACATTGGTTTAACTCAGTGTCATTACTGACATATGCACACTTAATGCACATAAAACAACATACTGCTCAAACGCAAGAGGTTATAAAGCTTAGTATAAGTTAAAACTTCGCAATGACAGATGTGAAACAGACATGTCATTAAGTAATAGAACACAAACCTGTTGAATCATTTTTTTTTCTCAGAAGAACGGGGAAAAGAAGGAATAAAATTACTCAATAATGTAATTGGCAAATGATACAGCGTAAAAATTGGGCCTCAGTCAACGAATTGAGGTTAGCAAAATTTCCAAGGCAGAAGATTCAGTTATCTTTAAGACAAGTGGACTGTCTAGCACATTTTTTTGACACCACTCAGATTTTTGTCACGCTTTCTTTATGTCCATTTGAGCCAAGACTCAAGGGATGGGGTGTAAATGGCTTTTAGTTTCTTGAATCTTTGATTTGATTGACACAATATTCGCCTTCAGTCAATGCCGTCCTCTGATGGCAAGGACTTCTGTTAAACCGTGTGAAATTCAACAGGAATGATTTCATCATTTCTTCCAACATTCTTTGCTGCCTTTCACCAATGACAATTATACCGTCCTTTTGAGTCAAATTGGTCTGACATGTTCTGTCAACAGGCAAGGCAAAGTCATCTGCCAGTGTGGGCTGTTAAACAAAGTCGAATATTATTGTAGAGATTTTGCAAAAACTTTGAGAAATGCAAGGTCCACCAAGTTAAAAGTACCGATTTTTAACTCCAAAAGTCAAATTGCACCCTCGGTCTTCACTCACCTAAAAAAAAATACATATCTTCGAAGAATGGACAAAATCATAGAGGAAACGGAACCCCCTTTGGTGTTTTAAATTTGGGCATGGCTCAGACTAGAGAAAGACTGATAGCTTGTTTTCTTCTAAAATGTTCCCTTCTTGTTTGTCTCGAACACCCAAGAGAATTGGGTCACATGTTAGTTACTGACGATTGGAGTATCACATGACTCATCATGTTATCACAGGTTCGACCTTCATGCGGTTGTGTCAGTAGTTGTCTATTATTTCTGAAGCATTTTTTTTGCATCTAAAATCACATTCTCCTCATAGTGCTACACAACAAATCAAATTCTACAATATGCAACACATATTCCCTTTAGCTTTTGATGTCCTTGCTCTGTGATAGTGGATTATGTTATTGCCTGGTCTGTATACCATTTATTACCTAAAGCAAACATTTCATAAATACATCTGGAAGTCGACTTTGTTAATAAACGATACAAAATGTATGTAGCAAACGACTTGTTCGTTTCATTTGAATCTGTGTTTGAATCACTCAAAATGTTCAAGACCTTTTGAGGCTATTAGGATTTTCCATTCAAGGTTTTGGCATAGATTTCTTATTAAAGGCCATTATTGTATTAAGATTAAATGTCATGGCCTACTCTTGAGTAGGACGCATGCCGCTGTGCTTCCACATGACACAATGATATTTTGTTGTTTTATTATTTTGTTTTTACTTGGTCCTCTGTCAAAATGTTCACCTTTGAATTTCCCCCAAAATGCTGCAGTAGCCTTTCTAAGTAATTTCCAATTGTTCTAATCATCCCACACGCGCTCTCTTGAGCGTGGCACTTAGGCTTGTCATTTTCACTATAACAGAGGAATCATTGTTCCCCACATGATGCTCAGTTATGGTTTCATAAAAGAAAATTCATGCCACGCAATCAGGGCCAAGTCCATGTAAAATGCAGAGTGACCAACACCACTTTGCATTCTGTGATTAGTGGTCAAATTGTATCTACGACGCACCATGACACAAAAATCTCTTAATTCTTCACATTCCCCCCTCACTGTCGGACATCTACACCGCCCGGTGCCTCAGCAGGGCTCTCAATATCGTCAAAGACAATACCCACCCAAACTCACACCTGTTCGACCTGATGCCCTCTGGCAGGCGCTACAGGTGCATCAAATCAAGGACCAATAGACTGAGAAACAGTTTCTTTCCAAGAGCCATCTTCATTCTAAACTCTCACACACACACACGACCACCCGTACCTTGCGGAACAGCAACGTGATGTGTTTTTCAATATCCTTTTCAGTATTATTTTCCATTGCACTAACTATTCTCTTATTTATCTCATTTATATATTTATCTGAATTATTGTTGTATTGCACTGGAGAGGGGAGCACACTTGAGAAGAATGACAATAAATAGATTTCTGATTCTGATTCTGATTCTGAATTCTTAACACCGCTTTTAACTTGCGGTTCGTTCTCACATGCACCATGAAAGAGATGAGCAAGTCTCCAGACATGCATTCTGCTTACTAAAGTTTTTCTCAAAACGTTCATAAATTGAGGTAAGTATTCCAACTGAAATGAATGGAAAAATTATTAATTTGTTCCAGTCCCCAAATTATATTTATATCTTAGTACGTATCTTTATTATTTTTAACAAAAAGATGATCAACAAGCTCGATGTATTTTTTTTTTTATCAGGAAAATGATAGCTTGCATTTTCATCAATTTGGTTTGGAGAAATCATCTCAAATTTCTTAAAGAAAACTTCTGCATATTAGCAGTATGGCCACGCCCTCCTCCTCTCCCTCCACATCTTGGTGCGAGTCACGTCGGGACAGATCACAAGTCCATTCAAAGTCATTGTAACTACGTCATTAATAACAGCAAAATAACAGGATCAACGGGCCTCATAATTTATGTGGACATCACTACTTGGGTCCACTCAACCTCTGAAAAACATCACAAAACAATTAGCCTTTCCATGGCTGACTTGGAATATGGTCCAGCTGCAGCCACAAATGGGTTGTCAAAAAACGGGAACGCTCCCTCACACCAAGGGCCATGTCCGGTGTCGGCTGATCTCTTTGGGATTTAAAATTTAAGCCACAATTACGTAAGCGTAATGTCAGTCGCATTCTAACACGCCGTTCTATTTGTTTTAGTAATAATTCCCCCCCAAATATTTTCAAATATCTTTGATTGACTTAATGTTATTGTCCCTTTAGTTCTATGATCTTCTGTAAATGTTTTTCTGTTCATTGCATTTGTTTTTTATTTCTTTTTTTTATATGACACCATATTGAAAGCGCTTTGTTACAGCTACAGCTGTGGTGAAATGCACTACATAAATAAAGTTAGATTGTATTTTTTTTTTAACCCCACCACTCTGACTCCTGATTGGTTAAGAACTGTGGCACAATTGCCACGCCTGCATCGCAAGCGTGAATCGTTTTGTATGCGTAGAGGAGTGAGAAGCCGTAAGCGTAAAACTTGTTTGTGCGTACACTTGGAGGGTCTTTTACACGTGAAACACATTTTGGTACGCACAAAACATGTTCTCGTACGCGGTATTTGGCATTCTGGTTACGTAGTTGTGGCATAATTCTAACGTCGTAAAACAGGTCAGTCATATCACCAAGGCGATGTCTTGAGTCCTAACAGTAACACCCCGGCTACAGCCGGACCCTTCTCGTTTCTGTCAATTGTTTTTCACATTACGTTTCTAGAGAGTTTTTTTGTCATATATTTCTCATAGGTTACATTTAAATCTGTAAGTGATCGCGTGACTTAGTTTTTCCCTTAAGTCCACCTCTGTCTTTGAAGTACTCCCTTCACCGCCTATCAGAAAACAAGATGCTTGAAATGACCACAGTCATCTGAAGGATGTATATATATATGTATGTATATATATATGTATATATATATATATATATGTATATATATATATATATATATATATATATATGTATTTATTTTTTTTAAATAGACGCTATTGCTGTCTTTTGAAATGTTCTTGGGAAAAGTCCAACTAAAGGTTGTGTCTGGCCAGAGTTCCACTACATGGGGACTGTGAGAGAAATCACATCAACCCAGAAATAAAAGGTAGCTGAGAGCAGCAACAACTACCATTTTTTGTATTTACCGACTAATTTAGACTCAAGTGTACATCTTGCCGTGATTGCCGCTCCGCTTTCTTCTTTCTTTCTTGGTGATGAAAAATGACGGCAGAACGCTGAGAGCTCGACTGGACTGACTTCATCTTGTGACTGAGCCTTTGTCAAGATGAGCCTCTTTATCAAAGCTTCCTTATTGAGGAAGTGGAAAAGTCATCTCTCGCCTCACTGAGCTGAAGTTGGCCCTCGCGCGCATTTGAGGCAGAGGTCGAGGTCAAAGGATTGCAACAAGACCGCTGTGTGGATGCACAAGTCACCCGCTCTCTGTCTATCCTTGCAACAGAAAACATTAACACACATAAATAAATGAATCTTCTTATTATATTAGTTTGTGATGGCTAAGAGGAAATGAGGAATGGAATCGGAATGTTGTTATTGTCACTTGACTTTTGGCTTAGTCCCTTTCAGTCTGGGATCGCCACAGTGAGAGACTCGTGTGACACATTTGGCACAGTATTTACGCCGGATGCCCTTCCTCACGGAACTCACCCAAGACAGTGAGAGGGAAAAGGCGAACAGCTTAAAGGCTCATGTCGAAGATCCGACACTAGATGCTATCGATAGGCTTGAGCAGAATTGATCGAAAGGTGCTCGCTCTGGTTCGACTGGATTCAGAGAATAACAGAAACGGGCATGCACGGTAAAGACGCTTCTTTTCGAAATTTCTGAATAAGTGTTTTCACTCCATTTTCATTGCATTTCATTTTCATTGACATAAACCCATCTCATTCGGAATGGGGTGTGTACATGAAGCATTTTTATTTTGATCAGGCTTTTAATCCGAATTAATGTGCCTGTGTAAACATATTGAATGTTTGCAATAAAATTATTAAAAACTAGCGCTGTCAAATGATTTTTTTTTCATTTATTAATTCCCAAAAAGTCCATAATTGATTACGATTAATCACATTTTTAACTACTATTTTTTGTGAAAATTGTAACTGGTATTTACTTGAATAATATCTTGTAAGTAATGTAAAATCACCAAAAATTAAGTTTATTTCAATTCAAACAACTTTCTAATATCTTTCTTTGATCCTTAAATACGATCTAAACGGTGTCGTCTTTCAAGCATCTTCCTTAGAAAGAAATCTCAAAACTTATACATTTAGTTCTGCCCATTATCACTACAATCCTTCAGTGTTGGTTTGCAAGGCCCAGTGGTATCTTGAGCTCAGTGTTTTGTTCTGAGATGTGTACAGCTAATATGGTACAGTGTTTGGCTTTGCAAGATATGCAAATTGGTTTTGAAGTAAATAAAACTGAGTTAACTGAGTTAAAATATTTAATTGTGTTGAAAAATTTTTAATTAATCATGAGTTAACGCTTTAATTTTGACAGCCCTATTAAAGACACATAATTTCCAGAATCTAGTAAAATCCAAAGGGTAAGAAGCACCAGTGATAGAACAAATGAAAATTGGCTAACAAATGGTATCTTTTTTTTCTATCGCTTGGCTTTTATGAAATTGGTAGGCTATACTAGTTCATACAAAAGATGTGCTGACTACATCTGAGAATGTAAACATCCATATTGTAAGACTAGCTGCTGTAACACCAGCCGGCTTGTGAACTGCGTGGCGACCTTCGGCTGATATCCGGCCCGGCCGTCGTGCGTTGACACAACAGTTTCCCAAACGTTAGTTACTGGCAACTCACACATATTGAAATGATCCACATTTTGGCAGCTTTGTGATGAAGTGCTGCTTCCATGAGTCAAAATGCAATTGAATGTGTCCGGCCCACAGGGGGTGTACATGGTTAAATTAGCAAGTGGTGACTTCAAACAAGCACTATTAATTTACGGTCCGGATGTGGAGGGGTGAACATTTGCTGCTCTTGAGGGAGTCTCTAGAGCTTCCAGAAGTTTCCAATAATACCAGAAAATCTCACTAATTTGTAGCTCATTTCTTTTCCTTTTTTTTTCCCGAAGTCTCGTCATTAAAAGGGGCGGGTTGTCATGGTGAGAGTAGTTATGCTTTGTATCCTTGATATATTTTTTTTGCCAGTGCCCTATTGTTAAGAATACATATGTCTCCTTTTTTTCTACTTGGGCTACTGCAGAAACATAAGTGGTATTTATAGAAAGTGTGAAGCATGTTTACATGCATCTCTAATCACAGTTACCCATTGTGCCAGCCCATATGTTTGTACTTTAAAGTGAAACATCACAACATCATCATGCGAGACAAAGAAGCTGAAAGCAGCATGAAGAAACAGCAGCGATTATATTTTAGGTATTTGGAATCACAAGTTTTCTATCCCACTTTTCTGTGGAGAAGAAAAAAACGGCGGGGATCTAAATTACCCTACATAGAAGAAACGACACAAAAGGTCTGTTCGTACCATATTAGCTGTACATCTGTAGAACATCATTTCAGAATACCACTGGGCCCTGCAAACCTACACTGCTGGATTGTGGTGATTATGAGCAGAGCTAAATGTATATGTTTTGAGAATTGTTTCTAAGGAAAATGCTTGCAAAGATGACACCATTTAGAACGTATTTAAGGATCAAAGGAAGATATTAGAAAAGTCTTTGAATTGAACATACTTTTTTTTTAAATTCCAATTTTCTCTTCTAAAGGCAATAAAAATTAATAAATGAGAATTATTGTTCTGAGTTATGCTGATTTTGCTTTCATACCTCATCAAATTGTTCCATTTTATAAACCGCTAGTCATCATTACGGTGGAGCTTATAGTCTGAACTTCACAATACGATCACGATCTATTTTATATTGAGGCTTGCTCCCTGGCTGTACTAAACGATATTTTGCAAACAATACATTGTCCTGTCTTCCAAGGATCACGGCAAATAATAGTCGGTAAACTCACGTTTATTTCTATCAACACACAGCTACTGAATGAATGTAGTGACGTCAAAACAAACTGTTAGGGATGTTTCTATCAAAACAAGCCTGAACAAATGAATCAACCAGCCAAGTTTGTCTGTCATTTACGCGCGGGGCAGCCCTCGAACTCCGAGGCGAAGCCAGCGTGTTCGACTGCACACATGGTTTTTATTTGCGTCAGCATAAGCAATTTGAATATGCAATACAGAATGGGAAACTTGACATTTGACTCCATCACACTCTTCCAGCCTATTCTAATGGTTTCAGATTACTAGACATCTTTTGGTGTATGGTGTATTTTCACAAGGCTTGACACATACAAGTTATCTCTCTGGCCATGACGATATTGTTGCTTTAGAGGTACCAAGCCTTGTGCTGAACCTCCCCAAGTCATAAGTTACGGCCTTAGAAGCGAGTGAGTCTCTCTTTATCTGCTAAGGGTCTAAGAGGTCATCAACACCTCAAGGGAGGTGTTCACAGAAAAGGGCTCTGGCGTTGGGGAGTCACATTCGCGAGGAGCCGTACCTGGCACCCATAGGACAGTTCAATTTGAGGCCAGAAAGATACGAATGCATGTGCAACAAAGGGGGCCTGTAAGATTAGTTATAGTTTGAAACTTGCTAAGATGACAAACTAAACAACAAAACTAACAGATGAACATACAAACTTAAATTTCTTTAACATATCCCTCCTGTTTATCAAGTTTCAAATCTCATCATCAAAGGCTGTCGCTTGAGGGGGGAGAAAAACTACCCAAAAACTCAAAAATTCTTGGAGAAAAGGGTAGAAACCCATGCCCCAAACGAGAAGCCCAAAAAAATAATAACAATTAAAAGATAATAAAGCAAAGCTAAAGCTGTTTTTGGTCCAATACATGTATGTACAAAATAAACCCAGAACATCAAACATTCACAACTGCAACGCTTTTCTGTGAAGTCATCAAAAAGGGTTCACATATCAGTACAGTCCTCATCATTTTCGGAGTCAGTATACATAGGTTGGTGTTCGGACAGGGCTACAGAAACCTGAGCAGCTACCTTCAATTCCATAGTATTCATGACTTTGGAAATACAAATTTTATTATGCCAATTTAGTGCTCCTTGATTTCTTTTTATTTTTTATCAGTAATCACCATCAACAGAAGTGATATAATTTGACCAGGACCTCCAATTTATATTGTCGCCATGCGCACTCATTAGATAAAACCAATAACCTCGCCACTGACTCATGTCAGTTATTTCGGTATATTGTTCTTCTAGTGTAACCCTTCCTGAATAATCTGGTATTGCTGAGACTTTTTCAAACTGGGTTCGGCGGGCCTGCAATTGATTCAGAGAAATGGTAATGGCCTACTCTTGTGAAAGAGAGGTTACATTAATCAGTGTCCCTGAGTCTTTTGTCAGAAGCTGCAGGTTTTTCGACATGAGTGTAGACAGCAGTCTGCGGCTGTGCAACTTGGATGCGTCGATGTCGTCCTGGTCTCGAGGTCGTGCGCTGATTTCCACCAGGCACAGCCCTGCAAGGAAGTAGATGATGCATCTGGTCGACAGGGCTGTGCCCAGTCGCCGTTCGGCGGCTCGCTCCATCTTTCCGAGAGGGGTGTGTTTGCCACGGAAAACCCTCTTTCCAAGAGGGGTGTGTTTGCCACGGAAAACCCTCTTTCCAACTGTGGTCTTTCGTCGGTACACTGAGAGTGTACGTGGTGGAGATCCTACCCGGAGGGACCAGCGTCGCTAGGCCTGTCAGCAGGGAACCGGAGAAGCTTGCACTGCGACTGGTGGATCCAGCCGCCACGCCCCTCGACTTTTGCTGCCGTCGGGGTCACTGCAATCACCTGATGAGGGCCGTCCCAGCGTTCACTGTCCCAACGAGGTCGTTTCAGCACCTTGAGGAAGAGTTGGTCTCCCACATGGACGTGGTTTATCTGTGGATCAAAACACACTGGCCAGTAATTGTGGTCAAACATGTCTTTCATGTGGACTGGGACAGATGTGCCAGTCGCTGGTGGTTCTGGTGAACCTGAGAGTCTATGTGTGAGGCCATATAGGATAAAAAGGGGATAGTGTCCTTCCTTCGGCGGTCACTATCCTCAATGCTGTGATTGAAACACAGTCTGGCCATTGTCTCTTTTTTTTTTTCTTTGTCTTGATAAGTCAGTTCCATTCGTGCGTTCCACAAGTCCTGCAGACTGTATGCAAAGTGACGCTTTGAGTCAATTTTGCAACAACTGTCCCACTTGTTACAAACATTATTCACAAAATGCATCATTTTCACTTTAAATCACTCTTGAAATTCCAAATGTCAGGATAATTCGATTACACAACACTTTTTCCAACTGTTTTAACATCATCATGTGTTGTTGGAAACAACGTAATCCATTTTGAAAACACATTAATTATAACCAAACAATATTGCAACCCAAACAACTAACACTTTGTCTAAAAAAAAGTTTTTTGTTGAAGTCTATATGTGGGAACAATTTCATATCATACTTCCCCCTGTTGACACACGACTATCTGCTCGTGTGTCAATCATCTTATTCCTCTAATCAATGAATTAGGCAGCCAGGATTTGCCATCTGCCAATTTGCTGATCCTGTCCTCAGCAATGTTTGCACCTTTGTTTTCTCCCAACGGTGCATTCAATTAGTGGTGTATTTTTTCCTGGCGTGAGATCAAATTGTCAAGTTGATTTGCTGCGTGTGTGTGTGTGTGTGCATTACCCCTTGCTGCATTGTCAGCGAGGCAGTATTCAATTGTAATCGTGTCATTTTCTGTTCAGAGAATTTTGCGTTTACAAATACTTATTTAGACGTGCTTTATGCACAACTTTTCTTTCATCTTCTGTGATTTTTTTAAAGCGCCGTTTGCCCAATGTCGACAGAACACATAAACATTTGTCAGTCCACATTGTAACCATACAACTCATACAAAATGGAAAACCCCAAATCTTAATTAGCTCACAACCGCCTACGCTCTTCCTGCTTATCCGAACAATTTCTCTTTTACAAGTTATCTGCTGGTATCAGACTACTAATACTCCCATCGCATAAAAGTCAGCGTGATTTCTTCCTACAACCTTGGTTCTCAGTCACTTTCTTATCAGTCTGAAAGCGCACCTGGTCTGTGTTACAAGTCTGATTTCCTCCAGTCGGGAGGAAAAAGGAAAAAGAATGTAAAAAAAAACAAAAGGTCAAGTCGGGGGTTCGTGATAATTTGGAGCGGCTCCACAGTCGTGTGATGCCTTCTAATGGTGCGGAAAACAAAATGACGCTGGGCTGAGCGCACCTTATCAGTGTAATGTGACAATTAGGTCGCCGTGCAATGTGAATGTGGTGGGAAAAGGAATGTCATTTTTTGATTCCTTAAAGCAGCAGTGAAGACTGCTTGATCCAATTGTTGTGACTAATATGCAAGTGATTTCATGAGCCCTGCGCGTCTGCAGCCACACAAGGTCATGAAACCATTTTTGAAGTCACTGTTTGCTCAAATGGCTCATAGTAATTTGGTAGTGCTAATACATCTTAATCAATGAGTTCACGCTTGACAAGTTCAAAAGCTTGTCAGCCTCAAGTGTTCAAACATTTTTTTTTTTTCTTCTCAAATGTCATTGGCTTGTCATAAATGATGTCCAGCAATGGTCGTGTGATTTCTCAGTAATTCGCAATCCATGCCTGGCAATAGTTGCATACACCTATAAAGGTCATTATTTACTTCTTTGTTATTGGTTTTAGGGCTCGGGCAACGACTTCTTTTTCCTTGTCCCCAAAAATGCGCCCCTTTTCAGTTAAAATGCGGCCTAAATATGTGACTTCCTTTTTTAACAGCTGCATCTTATCTTTAGTTCAGATTATATCGTCGGTTCAATTTGATGACACATTAAGTAATTCTCGTGGTCAAACGTATGTTTAATATCTTCCTCGATGTCTTCCCCGCTGTCATTGTCAGAGGAGGAATCCAGAGGTTTGGACATTAACTCGCAGTCCGAAGCCCCTCTGGGGTCCCGGCCTAGTCATTCATCATCAGGTGACTCGTCAACACGGCGTCGACTAGGCTTAACTTTTCCCCCACAATGACGAGCAAGATGACCTTTTTTTCCGCAATTGAAACACTTGCCTTCCTTGAACCACTGTTGATGTTTGGGTGACAATTTGGACAAGTCAACTGGACTTCTTTTTTTGTATTTTTGTCCACGTAATTCTTCTTTGTTATCACGACTCGGTCCCGAAAAATTTATGTTTTTATCAAGACGTTCAGTTTTTTTCTTTTCCTGTTCGACACGTTCATTATTTTCTGCATAATTTAGGATTTTCTTTTCCATTTTACAAGCTGGCCAATTTAAATTATGTTGTTCTATTCGAAAAAACCTGTGATTTTCTTTTCCTTTTTCACCTAATCACAAATTTCTTATCACAAAAGTGAACTTGTTAATTCTATTTTATTTCCAATTTTTCCGAATCTTTTGACTCATTTCACTTTAACCAATTTTTCCTTAAAGTGGACAAGTGCCCATTAATGTTATTGTAGTTTCTAATTCCTTCTATGCTTTAATGAAATTTATAGCCCTTCTAACTAAATTTCCATTTTTTTTCCTGTGTCATTTTCCATTTCTGTTCTACTTTGATCCAAAAATTATCAACTGAAATATGAAATATAAACTCTTTCTTCAATTTACCAAAAAGCAGGATCTAATTTCTATCCTCCTTCTCTCATTCAAATGACACAGCCTTCAATCACTAAACTCTCTCTCTCTTTCCTTCTCCGCACCTGGGACCTCTCCAAAGGCTGCTCCTTCTGCACGCCCCTGATTTATGACCACCCCTCCTCTTTGCCTCCTGCAAAGGCTTTTCTTCTCCCAATTTCCAAATTCACTGTAGTTTTTCCACAACCACTCAAAGCTACCAATGTGTTGAATTAAAAATTTCAAAATCAGGAAACACCTATGCTTTTGCAAAGATTCGTCATGTTCACTTTCAAAACCTTCATTCAATCTTTCATAACACCTACTTCTCTCCTTCAACTCATGCAATCAACTCAGTGTTCTGCGTACCTCAACCACATAGGCTCTAATTTTGTTACTCTCTACAGTTTTCCACTTGCAAATCTGACTATGACACACATTAATTGTTCATATCCCTTCTCTACACTCTCTCCATTTTTCTTTAAACATTCCTCTTCTTTTCTTATTAACTTCCAATCTCTACACTGCAAAGCTTCCCTGAACTTTACTATACTACCGAATACCTCAATTTTAGAAAATTGGACCAGTTTGTCAACACCTAGGGTGTTCTAAAAATTGGTTTCTCATCAGTAGGACAGCAACTCAATTTTCCTGTTGTGGCAATTCTCACTTCAACTTTTTCAGGTGGAGATTTCTTGTCTATTACATCCACAACAGTCCGCTGTTTATAATCCTACTGTATTACATGGGATTAAATACCAAATGGTATTTGTAATCCCCAATCACACCATTCACTCACTTTGCATACAGTTTTCTTTTCAAACATTCACAAACAAAATGATCTACTCACCCCACACACTCGCACACACTCCAGCTCAGTGACTCAACCCCCACCTTTCTCTTCTTTGTTCTCACGCACACGCGCACACACACATTCAGACACAGACATATACACGGGCCCACAAAACAACACACACGGTTCTCAACATTGAACAGCTACAAACAAGAAGCTAATCAATAATTTTCAATTTCAGCTAACCTACATTTTTCCTTTATTTCAAATTCGGAAGGTTGACAGTTAATTTCCTTCATCAATTTTGCCGCCATTCCTGACAGTCTTAATTGTTATGGTGTCTAGTTATGGTTCCTCAGTGTTGAGAAAAATTCAAATTGCCTGACTTTGGGTTGAATACCAAGCTTCTACTCCCAATTTGGAGCGGGTATTCCTGGGTGTTTTTACTCACAACCCTCGGTCAGTTTTAGTTTTCTCAAACGTTGGACATTCATACAATGCACATACACACTCACAGATTGATCATTTCTGTGTCTGTGAAAATAGATAAACTATTTTCGTCTTCTATAAATAAACGTTGTACTATCACTTCCAAATATAGTAATAATTACATCTGTACTCTACCAGAAATAAGAACCCCTAAATCTGCCTTCCAGACAAAACAACAGTTAATTCTGTACTATCCGAGCAGATATAATCAACTACACTTGTACTCTCTACCAGACAAGGAATGCCTTAATCTGCCTTCCAGAAAAAAACAACAGTTAATTCTGTACTACCCGAGTCTTCCAACAAGCCTTCCAAAATAGCAAAGTTAAATCTGTATTTCTTCCAGAAAATAACGAAGCTAAGATGTACTATCTCTTCGGGTAAAGGAACTCCCTGAAACCCTACTATCCTTCAAAAACCCAAAAACTCAAGTTTTTTACTATCTGTTGTATACAACCACTGACCTGTGACAATCTCTCCGCTGGTCGAGACACTCGCGGTTCGTGGATGAAGTCTGTGTTCTCTCCGGTGGAGGATGGCCGAGGACTGGCCTCCTGGAAGAGAGGACTTTTCACGATGGCGCCGTTTTCAGTCGTCGTCAATCGTCCACCGCAGATCACACGTTTTCATCCGGCATTCGAAGGACCAAGTAATGTTAGGGATGTTTCTATCAAAACAAGCCTGAACAAATGAATCAACCAGCCAAGTTTGTCTGTCATTTACGCGCGGGGCAGCCCTCGAACTCCGAGGCGAAGCCAGCGTGTTCGACTGCACACATGGTTTTTATTTGCGTCAGCATAAGCAATTTGAATATGCAATACAGAATGGGAAACTTGACATTTGACTCCATCACACTCTTCCAGCCTATTCTAATGGTTTCAGATTACTAGACATCTTTTGGTGTATGGTGTATTTTCACAAGGCTTGACACATACAAGTTATCTCTCTGGCCATGACGATATTGTTGCTTTAGAGGTACCAAGCCTTGTGCTGAACCTCCCCAAGTCATAAGTTACGGCCTTAGAAGCGAGTGAGTCTCTCTTTATCTGCTAAGGGTCTAAGAGGTCATCAACACCTCAAGGGAGGTGTTCACAGAAAAGGGCTCTGGCGTTGGGGAGTCACATTCGCGAGGAGCCGTACCTGGCACCCATAGGACAGTTCAATTTGAGGCCAGAAAGATACGAATGCATGTGCAACAAAGGGGGCCTGTAAGATTAGTTATAGTTTGAAACTTGCTAAGATGACAAACTAAACAACAAAACTAACAGATGAACATACAAACTTAAATTTCTTTAACACAAACACACCCCCGCACACATTTTACTTATCTGATTTCACTGGCTTCTACATTGATAAATTTGCAAGTATTGCTTTTTCTATTTGAAGTTGCATGGTCTTCATATTGCAACAACACATAGTTTGTCATTTTTTATTCCATTTGAAAATTTAAACATCTACAGACATTTTGAAGGCCACAGTATCACCTTCAATTAAAGTTGCACCGTTGTGTTTATAAACAGGTCAGGAATGCTGGCACAAGCGGCAAAGTTATAAAAAATATAGTTATAATGAATAAAACTTATCAATACATCTCGATTGTCTTTATTTTTGTTGACACATACCTTAAAGAATTCAGGCTGGAAATGGAAACGCCTGCAGGTGAAATATGCTGCAGTTTCTATTCAATTATATCAGTGACTGGTTGACTAGCGAAATAATAATTTGTGGCAGCCCTAGTTGAGAATCGGTATTCCATCGCCTAAAACACAGGTGTCTAACTCAAGGCTCGAGGGCCAAATCCAGCCCCCAACAGCATTTATGTGGGCCACAAAGGCAAATCATATACGTCAACTTCACGGTCCTTGCAAATTGTCTTCACTTATAACAAAACTGACATATGAGATTATGCAAGCATTTTTTTGTTACCAATCCACTTTGGTTTAACTCATGTAAAGCGCTTTAAGTTAAATTTTGTTATATAAAAATTTATTGATTAAAATAATAAAATAAATAAATACAAATATATATAAATATATATAAATAAAAAAATGGTTGAATAAAATATTATTTACTTGCTTCTGATTTCAAACCTAGTTATTCATCAATTTGTTGTGAGTGTAGTATGCAATATTATAAGGTAATATAATTTACAAGTGTTCATAATCATAACGGCCCTCCGAGGGAAACCCAAAAAATATGTTAAATGAACAATTCCATACCCACATTGCCAGCCAATTAAGGACAAACTTTTCATTTAATGAAATGAGTTCTCACAGCTGTTTACTGAAATGACACTAAAATGTCCTGAGAAAAAATTCACCACTATCAATGGAGTCCACTGAGAAAGCATAATTGGCTATCTGAGAAAATAACTGACGGTTTCCACAGCCTTGGGCTAAGTAAGAACTCGAGAATGATTCAGACACGTAAAACATTTATTGGAATGTAGTTCCACCTCGTAGCTCATCTCGTGAGCACAATGAATATATTTCAGTTGGCCAACATTATTTTGTTGCCAAACCCAAACAATCTTTAGACAACCAAAGTTGAGCTGAATTAAAATTTTAATCAGAAAACAATTATAACAAACACCTTTATGTTTTACAGTCAATAAATCAGATAAATACAATTGAAATTCCACTATTGGCTATTGAAATTATGAGAAAAAAATTTGAATTTGTATCGCTTGTTTTGACAAAAGAAAACAGAATTAAATTAATCGAGTCTAAAGAAATGTAATTGGAATTGGATTATACAGTTACGTTACTACTGCAATCCCTCAAAAATGCAGAGGAGCAATTGTGTTCTGTTCTCAACTGGTTTTATCACAAGAGTAGATTGAATTAAAAAAAATGAAAGCACACATGCTCTCAGACCATCTGGCTGGATTTTGGAGTTTCAATCAAATCGTTACTGGAGCGTTTAAAGAAAATCCATATGTTCTTAGATGACCCTTTACTGAACCTTTGCAGCTCTCCATTTAAGGTGTGAAAGGCAGCTGGAGCGCAAAAGTGAATCGAGTCAAATGCCTCCATGCGTGATGCATCAGAGGCGAAGTGATGGCAAAAAATGAGAATGTTCAGGAAATGGTTCAGTGATGTAACACTTTGCTATCATGGCATCTAACTTGCACCATTGTGAGCTGCCACCAACACTTATAGGTTAGAGTGCCATCAATTGATGACTCTTTAACAAACCACTGGTTCAGTATGATGTAGTCCTCAACAGCCTCCAACTAAATCTGTTAATCCTTTCATAAGGATTAGAATTTTCATTCTCATTGGATAAGCACTGCTGATTTAAATTGCCTCTTTGTAAATTAGATTTGGGGTACTGTTGGGATAAACCGCAAATCTCTTTTGTATGGACCATGATAATAAAAGAAATTAACAAATCTCAGCCACTGAATCTCTGTTTAAGTTGTAATCATGACATGAACAAACGTTTTGTGACCATTGCAATTGTGAATGGAGCTCATGCCAAATATGATTACAGCAAAAAGTAAAAAGAGGAATGAACGGCAGTGTTGTATTTGGCAGCCATTTTAGTTTTAGTCTTAGCCTTAATCTTTTGGATGAAAATGCTTTTTAATCTTAGTCACATTTTTAGTTTTTGTCCCTGAAAACTCAACATTATTTTAGGCTAGCTTTAAACATTTTTTTATGCAAATTGACAAATCTAAAGTCAGAATATGAACATACCTTTTACTTAAACATTTTGATCTTTCTCTTGAGAAATGGCCATAAATATTAAGTATCTGTACGATTGGGTGTTTTTTTTTTTTTTTTTTTGAGACATCAACCAACCTAAAATGCAACATAACAGAAGCTAACACACGTAAGATAATGAATTGATATTAGCTCACCAATTAGCATTAGCCTGAAGCTAGCTAGCATCCCATTTGCGCCAGGTGTTAAATCTTTAACCTCACTGTGATTTTTTTTTTTCAGATATTGTAACAAACTGGGATATGTGTTTTTCTGTTGTGTGTTGCCTTTGAGGGACTGTGGCACACAAATTATGGTCTGTAATTCACTTTGCGTCAGTCTGTAAGACACTATGTTCAATGTCAACGGATGTGTCTTAGAGTTCGCTCGTAGAACTGTCCAAGCACATCACGTCAATGATTATTTTTACATAGCTCTGGGTGTCGTGCGCAGTGATCCAGACTCAAGATGCGGAAATACTATCAAAAGGCAACAGAAAAGAGCAGAGAGCATGCAGAGTTCATAACACTGTTTGATTGGCTACACGGTGTGTCTAAAATGAAAGGGGTTAATAATCCTTACATGACCAAAAGCGTGCGCTCGTTTGGACTCAAAAGTTCAACATCATTTTACATTGGGTTAATGGAGTTGCTCAGTGGCACCTTGACAATAGGAAACAGAAAGGGCTGCCACACAGTATTCCATCCATTATATTCATATTCTTTATTGTTTGTCGTCATTGCAGTCACAGGAAAGCTGGAGCCAATCACTGCTGACTGGGCAAGAGGCGGAGTACACCCACAACTTGTCTTCAACAACTAGTTGCAAATTCTCCTCCTTGCTGCACCATAATTATCTTGACGGTCGGAGATAACGATACTGTGTTCCTTTACCGAATATGATACGCAATGGAACATTCCAAATCATGACAAGGAGACAAAGCACGCCAGAATTGTACTGAATATGTACTGTCATTTCCAGAGCTGGGCAGTTGACCATTTTTTGCCGGTCAGTCCTCTACCCTGTGTCCACTATCTCTGTATCGTTCCGGCCTCAACCCTCCAGCCTTAATCATAAAAATAGTCCCGTCCCAAAAATGGGCGTCCGGCCGGGCCGGAGGGTCGGACAGTTCCGCCCTCCGGGACGGACTGCTACTCTTGTAATTTCCGTTACCGGTTGTTGGTAGCCTGATGGTGATGTTTTTATACAAAACTGTACTCTCTTGCCAACTTCTGCAGGTGACTGTTTGCAGAAATAATGTTAGTCAGCCATCCTCAGACTCCACTTCACTACTCCATTCCGTCTTGGTTGTTTTTTTGTCATGCTGCCCTTTAACACCTCCTCCGCTGATTGAAATGACCTTAAACCAACCAGGTCGATAGACTTGGCTTAATTGGCATGTATGCTGATTTGGAGTTGGTTTGAAAAAAAAATCTTTTGTTAAAAGTAAAAAAAGCATCCTAGAGGAATTGTAAGGCGCTTTTATTATTATTCATTAATGCAAAAAGATGAAAAACAACAGGGCTATGTCTTTCTCTATCATGCCTACACATGTTCTCATGTCAACCTCGAACAACTTCAATGAGGATTTGTGAAAGATCAAAGTCAGCCTGCGTTTGCAAAAATCTAGTGCTTTGTAGAATGAAACCAGCATGTGAATGAAAATGGCAGATTACACATTCAGAAAGAGCAGGGAGGAAAAAAACTATCTGCAATGTTTGCACAGCACTGAAGATAACGATTAAATTGGCAGAACTCAAATTGTTTTGGAGTAATGAAATATGTCAGCAAATTTAATTAAATTACCATTGTCAGTCTACTGAGACTGTTTTGTATGTGTAAATGTTCAGCCATCAATCCATTTCATATACCGCTTATCCTCATTTGTTCTCCCGGCCAATTGTGTCTAAACAAAGAAAGTTAAGAGGAACTTTTGTTTCAAGGTCAAGTCTAGCATGAGGCGTGGTCTAAATCTACGCAGTGGCGGGTTGGTCCTTGTTTTGGGAATTTTGCAGAAATATGCAAGCGGGCACAAAGTAGTGTATTATTATTAATATTATTATTATTTTTAAAAGGCGTTGTCCGCCATTCTGGGTGTGAACACAGCCAACTTCATTCAGTACCAATCGAAGTGGATCCTGTTTTTCCCTTCGAATGCAGATCCGCAATAGTCCTTGATGGAAAAAGAAACTGATTTGCTTCTGTCTTGCAGAAGGTCGAAATGCGCAAAGTTCATCAGATAGGGACTGCAAGCAAACCTCCATGGGCGGATGATGTAAAATTGGAATGGGCAATTGCAGTTCTGCGCTGGGAAGTGGGCACTAGGGGATTGCATTTCATCACGATTGTTTGCACCCATGAATGACTTTGCCCTCCATACCTTTGTCGAGGCCAGAGTGTGATTCTAGAAATATAATAAATATGATATATTAATACTAAGGTCAATGAATTGATTTCTGAAATGATTCCAAGTGAAAGCGCTTTGTTACAGCTGCAGCTGTTGTGAAATATGCTGTGTAAATAAAGTTGTATTGTATTGTATTGATGCAAGCTTTAGTCATGTTAATGAATGAATACAATGACATCTACGATCCATACAAGAAGTTCAGAATCTGTCGGCCTGTGAACAGACCAACAAGTGCTTGTCTTGTGAATACTGTATGTCAGTTGACAGAATTGTGTATGTTTTCGTGGAATGTAATTGAATGAACAGACTGACATTTGTATTACGTGTAAATACAATACAATACAATACTTTTTTTATACAGTGCATTTCACAACAGCTGGAGCTGTCACAAAGCGCTTTCCATATGGTACAACACAATAAAAGAAAGTTTGACATTTCTCAGCTTTAGGTCAAAAAACAAAAAGGACTGTGGTCAAAGCAATCTAGTTTCCCACTTGCATCAAAATAAACCAGAGGATTCCAAACAAAGAGCACATTCATTTAGGGAAGCCAGTTGGTGCAATGTATATGAATGAAACTGTATATCAGAATCAGAATCAGAAATCCCTTTATTGTCATCGTACTCAAGTGTGCAACGAGATTAGAGAGCTCCCCTCTCCAATGCAATGCAACAATAATTCAATGAAATATATAAATTAGATAAATAAGAGAATAAATAGTGAGATGGAAAATAATACGAAATAGGATATATAAAAACACATCACATCGCTGTTCTGCAAGGTAGGGGTGGTCGTGTGTGTGTGTGAGAGTTTAGAATGGAGATGGGTATTGGAAAGAAACTGTTTCTCAGTCTATTAGTCCTTGATTTGATGCACCTGTAGCGCCTGCCATGTATTTGTTGGCAACACAGCTGGCTAGATTTTGGGCCCCATGAAAAGAAATTTTACTTGCTTGGAAGTCGAGTGCATTTCCGTCTTAGCTTTTACATTGAAAGTGTTAACCGGAAGTAGTTTGTCTTTGCCTCAGCAACTTTAGCAGCTAATATGACGCGCGCAGAGTCTGTCAAGAGTTGATGCGGCGATGCGCTGTCAGAGAAGACAATACAGTTCGGAGTAGAGCAGTTGCTGCAACACAGGACTATTTGACTTTTTTCTTCCCCCTCCCCTCTTTTTCTTGTTTTGTCAAGACGATTACCTTTTTTCTTCTACCACTCGCGTCAATGAGAAACGACTTGTTGTCCCTTTACACCTTTGTTTTTTTTTTATTAGCGATTTAACTCTCGCCCGGAGTGACTGATGACCGATCACCAAAAAGTGAGTCTGGACTGATAAATTAACCTTTCTTTTTTTTTTTTTTTTAACTTGGTCCGTTTGCATGTGCTGTTCAGCTATTTAAACTCCTTAATCCCCCCTTCACTTTCTTTTGTCGTCATGTATACTTACATACACATATTTATGTGTATTTCAAAATTAATAACAACAATATTAATGAAAAATTTAATGTCGCAAGCCACTAAATAGATCCACGAACTACATATATAATGAATGTACAAAAATAACGAGGCTCATTGATACTTCTGCTGGTAGAGTTGAACACTGAGATGTGTCTTATTGTCCAGAGACTAAATTGCCATGCATTTATTGAAAAAAAAAAACAATGACAGCATTAATCACTCTTTTATTCATTTATTATTCTTCTTTGCGATGGTGCATAAATACCAAAAATCATACAAAACCTTCGCTGACATACTTAAATCGAGACCGAACTGCTCTATCAACACCCACTGCTACTAGTCCAAATACAGACTGAGCTCAGCCGCTTCAGCAACTTGCTGAATTTACCACCAAAATCACTCCTGGACATACATGTTTTAAATTGTTTGGGGGGGGGGCGTTACAAAAGTAGCGCAGTACAGTAATTAGTCTTGGCTCGTTCTTGAACAATTAATTCAAAAAGAACAATTCTTTTTTTGAGTGAATTGATCACTTCCTCAAGTGATTCATTAGTGTGTCAGTTCATTTGAGCTGAAGAACATGCGTTTTGTCAATTATCGACCAATCATCAGCCAGTGTCAGATGGAAGAGGGATTTTACTGAAAATACTGCCACGCTATTGGCGTTCATGGAATCAATGAGGTAATTTCCTTTTCACAAACGGTTCAGTGAGTGAACGTGCTGTACTGCCATTCTGGTTAACGCTAACAATATAATAACAATACAAATGCACAAATTCCAATTACTGCAAGATCAGCGTGAGCACAAAAACTGTCATGCCCATTACTAACAGTAATATATTACATTTAGGCATTAACCAAGTTCTGTAACAAGTTACTCCCATTTATTTGGTAATGTTAATACAGTTATTGAGTCTGAATTTAATAAATTACCTCGTCACCAACTAGATAAGCTATGAAGTGACGCAATGTCATGCATGATCAGAGTTCATAGACTCCTTGTGAAAGGTAACGCAGGAAAGGTGAGCAGGTTACCCGTTTTGGCTTTCTTTGAATGCAAAGAATTGAGCCATGTGATTTTAATGAATTTTGTGCCATCAGTTGCAGTATTTATTTCCTGATGAATAAGAAAATAATGTACCTGTCAGGTCAATTTTGACTTTATCAATACATGCATTCTTTTTGCTTTTATTTCACATGCGCTTTCGATCTATCTGTTTTGTTAGAATCATCAATTATACGTCATCCATCACTATTTTTTTCGTGTAAATTAATTTGTCTATGTTGATCATTTCTTTTACGGTTTACAGCATGGTATTATTTATTTACTTGACAAAAAAACATTTCCAAGATTAAAAAAATAAATCATATTGATGCAAATATTGATCAAAGGTGGTGATCTCCCACCACAGTCGAAACATTTATTATAGCCCACACTATATAGTTAAATATCTTCATTTACATACATACATTTTGCATATTCCTTTCAAAGTAAAGTGTCAAAGTAAAATCATTATACATATGTGTATATATATATATATATATATATATATATATATATATATATATGTGAAAATGAAACAAAAAAAAAAAAACTAATGATTAACTCACCACTTTGCCTTTATTATGACAGCATTTGTTGGAATCGCGGGAGCACTGCGCTTTCAACATACTCCAAAGGCTTGATTTCTAATACCAGCCTTCGGCACTATGTTTGAAGTAAAATCGCTTCTTGCAGTTTTAGATGGAGAAAAGTCGATGATATCCTAGGCCCGGCCAGCAACCTTAAATACTCAAAGAGCCATTTGCGGCGTCTACCACAAAAAAAAAAAATAATCTATATATATATATATATATATATATAAATAAAAAAAATAAATAATACGGGACCCACAAAACCTTTCGGCATCTAAAATGCTAATAACAGTCGATGTGAATTTAAAACAAAATTCATTTAACAGTGCAAAATATGTAATTGTAAAATCATACCAAATCAAACGTACCTCAGTACACTGTGTCAGCACATCAAAGGCACCCAGACTTTCGTCATCGTCACGAGGCGAGAGCATTGTTTGTTTTTAATCGAGTTCATGCAGCACGTAGCATTCAATATTCTATTTTCTTCAGAAACTCTTTTCTTTTCTTTCAATTATCGATGGTCTGCCTAGTGGGGGGGGGGTCAAATTGTGGTTGTTTGGCTGCTATGACAACAAACGCATACCACTGTGTATTTTTATGTACTCTTACTAGTTGCACCGACAACAACATATGGTCACTATGGTAACACCTTAAACATGCAACTGACACCACAAAACAACTATAAAGTGCATGAATGATATGAGCAACACAAAAACTGGGGTGTTTTGTAGATATAACAATAAACGTGTAGGCACATTTTTTATGCGACTATATTAGCATCGTCCTGCTGAAAATCACCAACAAGGCACCACAAGAACAAATATAAGTTGGATGAAAATATATAAATCACCATAATGCTAACTCATGAGCTACAAATTGCATATTGGCTTCATCTGTGGTCTGTTGTTCACTCATTTTGCTAGCTTGTTGGATTGATATTAGCATTATGCGACCGAGATTATCACAGTCGCATCTTGACCGGCGTTTCAGATTTTGCCATACATGCATATATTGAAGAGAATCTGGTCACCTTTCAAAAAAAAAATATAATTTTTAGCCTAAAATAAATAAATTGGAATTACTGTTGCACTTTTTTTTCTTTCATCTGCATGGCCTGTGGCAGCCTGTCCAAATTGGCCTGACTGGTTATCTACTCGCTCCAATCCATTTAGTCAAACCACGGCATTTCTGCTTGCTCGTTCACATGGCAGTGAGCCTTCAGCGGTCATATTTATTTATTTTTTTATTCAGCAGGTTATTATTATTATTTTTTTTTAGGGCCAGGAACTGTCAGATGCTCAGGGCATACCAAAACTCAGTTTGTAGGTCAGGTTTGTTAGGTCCAGTCTTGAAAAGTTTCGGACACACTTTATATGTAGTTACGTCAACACGAGTTATTTTACAATGCCAAAGGAAACAACCATTTCTATTCTTATTCACATGAATACTGAATGTGAACCATTCTGCCTGATAAGAAATAAGACAGTGCTATAAAAATGTAAAGTTTCAGTCCTTTATCCATTGTGAAACATATTTTACCCAAGTGGTTATGGTTTCGCTACCAAACTAACAAATTTCCCATTCAGCCCACATACACATTGTATTCCTTTTTGTCATGTTACAATTTCCCCGTAAATAATATGAATTTTACTGTCTTCCTTTTGTTACAAGCAAGATAGAGGTGGCTATGGAGGTGTTCAACTTGATTTCAAATTCAAATTAGGATGAAACCCATCCTTCAAGGTTTTCAGAAAGTTCTCGTTATGACATAGTTAATGCATAAATAACTTCATTAAAGTCAAATGTCATTGCACGTGATTTGTTTTTGTTTCAACAACCTCGCAAGCCTATGCTTGCCACAATATTAGGTGAGACGCGAGCTCTAAATACATTCGCTGATGTTCTTTCTGAAATGACAAGAGCCAGCATGTATCGAATGCATTACGGGACAAACCTCACTTGCATTCGATGGATTATTGGAACATAATGTCATTGAAATTGTCGTTCCTAAGACTCACCAAACCACTGAAACTACTATTGCAAAAAATATTCAAATTTTTTTCATATTGTTTACTGTTGCTTTATGGGAAAAAAACTCTACTAGACCATATATTGTATCTAGTGAGGTCAACTACAATTCATCTGCAAAGGTAAAAATTTACGCTTATGTAACTAAATGAGGCAGTCGAAATATTGGAAAGAACACTCATCATGATGTATTTTATTTCTACATCATGGCAAACTACAAACACCATACCAAGTACTGTATTGAATTAATACCTCTCTGATGCAGGTTGCCAAAACGTTGAGACAGTTAGCTGTTTTCTCTAACATATTGCAATCACTCTATTTGCCGTGGTTATGAAACGATACAATGCTGTACTATTACGTAAGTCATGTTTAGGTTTATCTCCCACATCCACAACATACACTGTAACATGCAACTGAGCATTTTAATAATGAAAATGGAAAACACAGGCATAGAAAAAGAGTATTTAGGAATTATTGATCTCACGTGTTGATGAGAGGTTAGGCTTCTTTGCCTGTGATTTTAACACCACAGCTGGCGCTCACTCGTGCAGAAAAGCAAATCAATTGAATTGTTCGCACTTTAACAGTAGTGCTGACCAATTAATTTGTGTTAAGTAGAAGAAAAACAGCAAAAATAGCAACCACCTTATTAGCGCCACCCAAGGGAAAATTCACTCTTGCACTCATGCTATGTACCATGCTAATAAGCTTTGTCTAACTTTTATTTTTCCTTTTTTGTGAGCTATAGACTGAATCATTCCTACCAGTACCCCATAGTTTCACGTCTTAATTGATTCACAGACCAGGCAACAAAAACCACATTGACAGCCAGCGCACATAGGAAATGATCATCGTATCATCTAAATTTGCTAAACGGCAATGATATGATTTAGTGACGCGTCTTTTTTGGATACATTGTGTGACTTTCACGTACATTGTATGAAATGACATTTGTCTCCATTAGGGTCACAGTCAACTGTCCCAGCTGAATTTGGGAGACCCCAATACTTTTTTGATTAAAATAAATGCAGTATACTTCTATTGACGTTTATCACAAAAATTATGTTGAAACCCAAATTACAATGAAGATGGGACATTGTGCAAGATGTAAATGAAAGCAGCAATTGCCAAATCATTTTATTGTCAATTGAATACACTTCAAAGACAAGATATTTAATTTTCAAACTAATATAATTAGTTATTTTTTGTGTGCAAATATTCACTCATTTTGAATTTGATGCCTGCAAAAAGTAAACAAAAAAAGTACAATAACTTGCAACACATCCATCATTACAGATGCTGACTTTTGAACATTATGTTGAAAATCCAGACAGTCCTTTTCCTACCTGATCAGCAAAAACTATTTTAAATGTGGACTCATCAGACCACGGTTTTGCTTCAGTTCATTACAGTTGAGCTTCGGCTGTTTCCAATCAACTTGTTCACCTGTGTAATGTTCCAAACCGTTTTTTTTTAGCATTCCTCTACTTTTCCAATCTTTTGTCGACCCAGTCCCAGCGTTATCCGAATGTTGTCAGAAATCAAATTAAAAATGAGAGAAATTTCAAAAACAAAACAAAACAATAACATTCATCAGTTAAAAATATATTTTGTCTTTTCAAATTAATATAGGTTGAAAATAATTTGCTAAGTTGGAAGGGCTGCTCCTGTGCGCTGCGCTGTCATTTGCAGTCCTTCCCAAATACAACAAAGAGTTTCTGAATGACTTTTCAAATCTTCTGGTCGAAATTATGGTAAAATATGATCACATCCTCTTGATGGGGGATTTTAATATTCATGTGTTCTTCCCGGAAAATGGACTGGCAAAGGTCTTTTTGAGACTCATTGACTCTTTCAATTTGGTGCAGTGCGTGTCTGGCCCCACTCCAAAACAGGGACATAGAGACCTTGTCCTTGCTTTTGGTTTATCAATCTCAATTTTGAAAGAATTGGACAATGAAATTTCTGAATATATGACTGTCCTCGTTGATGTAGTGTTTTCCTCTGCTGCTGTTAAACTGACTAGCAGTGAGTGCAGCCTCCCGATTTTTAATCCCTACTAGTCGTTTCTCTGAAGCCTTTGATCAGCTTGGTGTTCCCTCATCAAACACAAAGGAACTCAGGTCTTGATTCCACTCTTGTTGCAGGAAAAAAGACTCAAATCCTAAAAGACTGCTGGCGCTGTGACCAAAGCAAGGTGAAAGAGTCCAAAAAGAAACACTTGTCCAGTCTTATTCAGGAAAATCATCATATTCCGCATACTCTAGTGAACTACTGATTCTGCACTTAAGCCCCTTCAGATGATTTGCATAGTCTTGTCCCCTGAAATGTGCAATAGATTTTTGCAGTTTTTTATGAACAAGGTTGCTACAACTAGGGCTCTTCTTTCGAACGCTACATTTGACCCCTCTGTCCATAGCCCTGCAGTGTTGCATTCCTTTGAAGCGATCTCCATGTCATCTTTGGAGCATGTGGTTTGCCCTATTAAGCCATCCCTCCTCAGTTCTTTTAGGAGGTTCTCCCAACTATTGGCGAGTCTTGTGGGGTAATCCCCCAGCATTTTTAACATGCTGTGGTGGAACCCCAGTTTAGGTAACCTGGCCTTGATCAAGATGTGCAGTCAAATTTTAGACCCATTTCCAGAATGCCTTTTATTTCGTCAATTCTGGAAAAGGTGGTGCACATGCAGTAAACATCTTTCTTGGATGTGCACAATGTCATGGAGGTTTTCCAGTGAAGTTTCAAGAAGATGCATGGTACAGAGTCAGCCTTGTTACGAGTTTTTAATGATATCCTCCTGGCAAATGACACTGGCGACAATGTGTGTCTTGTCTTGTTGGATCTAATTGCAGCGGTCGACACGGTGGACCACAGTATTCTTCTAGCTCGTTGACAGCATCAGGTGGGCATTAGTGGGAGCGCTCTAGATTGGTTTGGATCCTATTTGGCTGGCAGGACCTTTTGTGTTCACCTAGGTTGCTCTGAGTCCCGCCTTTGTCGTATGGTGTTCCAGAAGGTTCTGTTTTGGGGCTATAGTTGGAATGGAATTTCCTTCCATTGCTATGCGGATGACAGTCAGATCTCTGTCACGCTGAGCAAAAAAGACACACTCCTTGAGACCACTTGTGTCCTGTCTTGAGTTAATCACAGCTTAGATGTCACTTAATTTCATGAATTTCAACAAAAAGAAGACGGAAATTACAGTGGCCCTTCTATTTTCAACCCTGTTGACTTTGGCCCCCTGGCATCTTATCTAAAGCCAACAATCTGGAAATTGGGTTTTAAGTTGGACAGTGATTTTAAATTAGATCGGCAAATCAATGCTATTGTTTGATCCAGCTTCTTTCATCTTAGGCAGCTGGCTAAAGTGAAGCCATTTCTTTCCCAGCAGCACTTAGAAATAGTAATCCATGCCTCCGTTACATTTAGACTTTATTATTGTAATGCACTTTATTTTGGGGTCAGCCAGTCCTCCCTCAAGCGCCTCCAACTGGTCCAAAATGCTGCTGCTCGGCTTTTAACTGGAGCTCCGAAGACGTATCACATAACCCCAATCTTGGCTTCTCTTGGCTGGCTCCCAGTGCACTTTAGAGTTCGCTTTAAGATACTTCTGTTTGTCTTTAATTCTTTAAATGGCCTCACCCCAATTTACCTCTCTGAGCTCCTCCACCCATAAGAACCTGCCTCAGGTCTTCGGACCAAATGCTGCTGGAGGTGCCAAGGACTAGGCAGAGCCTCACCCGGATCGACCTCCCGTTAACTCATTCGCTACCATTGACGGATATAGACGTACTTTCATTTTACCTGGGCTGGCAGTGAATGAGTTAAAGTCCCCTCTCTGTCCACTTTTAAAACTCGTTTGAAGACACATTTTTAATCTTTGGCCTTTCGGTTCGACATGTGATTGTTGCTATTATGCTGTTCTTCTAGTATCTACTGTAAATGTGTTTTATCTCGTTGCACTCTTGAGTACAATGACAATAAAGGGAATTCTAATTCTAATTATTTTGTGTTCCAATTTACTGCTAATTTATATTGCTTTACTACAGCTCCAGCTGTTGTGAAATGCGCTACATAAATAAAGTTGTATTATATTGTATTGTATAGGGTTAGGGAGTTAGTGTGTGTTGTGCATATGTGCTGTCTCTGATTATGTTCCGCGCCCTCTCTCTGGCACAGCTGTCATGTATGTATGTCATATCGTATGTATGGTATATTTCCCACGCCAGACTCTGATGGAAATGGTCAGGATGCTCTAAAGATAAAGATAAAGATGTCCTTTATTAGTCCCACAATGGGGAAATTTGAGGTGTTACAGCAGCAAAGATATAGATCACACAGAGCCGGCGGCGTAATGTAGCCGTTAATGTATAACATTAGCAGCAGACATTCATAAAAAGCATGCAAATATACACAGTATAAACGTATCTAAGTGTAAGGAAACACTCCTAATGCCTGTCCATTATACAGAGGGGGAAACGCTGTAATGATAAAAACTACTGAATGATTGAAAATACTGCAATGACAAAAATATTGCAATGATAAAAGTACTGTAATGGTAAGAGTACTGAAATGATAGAAAAGTACTGCATGATAGAAAATACTGCAATGATAAAAGTACTGTAATGGTAAAAAGTACTGCAATGATAAAATATACTGCAATGGTAAAAGTACTGTACACTGAGCATCGGTAAAATTTGCTGAGCAGTTTGGAGGGATTTCCAAATTTTCTCAACAGTTTCAAGAAGTACAGTCTCTGTTGAGCCTTTTAAGTCTGTTAAATAACCATTAAACCAGTTCTTTCATATCCCACTGATCCCTTCTCTGAGTCCCCTCCCTGAAGTGAGGGATGGAGCCTCATTTTGTCAGCCCATAGCCTTGACTAATAGGAAAAAAGTACGTTGCTGCCATTTTTTGGTATTTATAGTCAATTTAAACCTTTTTATTTGGGCATCAATGCCTTGCAGACTTTTGCTTTGCACATCAGGACTCGGTGCCCGTCCTTTTATAATGGTGTGGGGACACTGAAGATTAATTGAATGTAATTTCATTCATTTTGACATAGTTTTACTTCCCTTTAAAATTAAGTCGTATTTTAAGAAACGGTGCATCTATAAAAATGTATTTTGTTTCCCCAACACCACGTAATGTCACATGACATTTTTTTGATAATTGACATTTCTTTATTAAAAAAAATAAATAAATCATGCACTAAAAATCCTCCAGTTATGTTGTGGGTCAAATTGACCCATTTGAAAAATCTTGCAAAAAAAAAGACGTATTCTCCAGGCCTCAAATGATACTATCCAGCGGCTGAAATATTTTTTTGACTGATAATCCTTGAGATGTTTGTTTGTCTTAATTGTACCCGCATGTGGTATTTTATTTTAGTTGATTGGAGAAAATTTGAAGAGGCACATACCTCTCATCTCGTTGCACTCTTGAGTACAATGACAATAAAGGGATTTCTAATTCTAATTCTTATATATATATATATATATACATATATATATATATATATATGTGTGTGTATGTGTATGTATAGTAAGGTCTCACAGTTGACAGTGCATGTCAAAGCACAAGCCAAGCATGAAGCCAAAGGAATTATCGGTAGACCTCAGAATTGTCTTGAGACACAAAGGTAAAAAAAAAATGTCAGCTGGGGGTTGAAGTCCCCATGAGCACAGTGGCCCCTGTAAATAAAAGAACTCATAGAAATCCTGGAGCTGTGCTTTTGAGCACATGGTCACGATCTCAACGATATGGTGAATGTTTTAGTGCAATGCATTGTTGTGTGTACAATTTGGCAAAAACAAAAAGTAATTGTAATTTAGAACAAGGATGTGCAAAAAAAAAAATTTGGAGGAAAATGAAGACCTGCGATTACTCCACTGATGCTGTGTATTAGTTTTGAGACATTTGTCTGTGTGTGTGTGATCAGCCTTTTCCTCCTCTTTACAGAATTTCCCCCACTGATGGCAGTGATGACTAATGAGACGTGGCCACACTCATCATACGTGCCCCATTATCTCCTCCATGGTGATCCTTTTGCCTCCAGACTCTCAAAAGAGGCAGACATTGTTGCAGCTTTTTATATCTGCATTATAGGTCAGTTTCTTATTACGGAAATGTATTTGTATTGATGTTGTAAAAAATTTATTCACTAAATGTTCTACATACTAACGTCTTACAATTTGTGCTTACCTCAACACAAAGTAGTTATTTAGAAGAAAATACATGGTGAGAAAAGTAACATTTCAAAATTCAGTGTCACTTTAATAATAGGTCTTAAGACCGTGGGGGCTGACACAGTGGTCAGCAAGATGGCCTCACAGTTTAGAGGTGCAGGGTTCGATTCCGGCTCTGGCCTTCCTGTGTGGCGGTTGCATGTTCTCCCTGTGCCAGTGTGGGTTATCTGCGGGTACTCCGGTTTCCTCCCACATTCCAAAAACATGCATGGTAGGTTGATTGGACACCCTGAATTACCTCTAGGTGTGTTTTTGTAAGCGTGGATGGTTGATTGGCTGGCAACCAGTTCTGGATGTAACCCGCCTACTACCTGTAGATAGTTGGGATAGGCACCAGCATGCCCGCAACCCTTGTGAGGAGAAGCAGCTCAGACAATGGATGGATGGACTTCAAGTGGCAGGAACTGCTTGTCCCCTGTGATGATCTCTATGTCTGCTGGACCGACTGCTGTGAGGTTGTAAAATATCGGAAATTGAAGCTTCAGATTGGCTTCATGAACGTGTTGTATTTTTTATTACGCGTCTTAATAAAAGGGTTTGCTATATGGCAAGTTAGTGTACTTTCGGTTGAATATTGAACAGTGCATGCCATCTTGAGGGTTTTAAAATACAACTGGTTCATGAAGCAAATTTGAAGATTCATTTTCCTATCAATAGGTCTGGCTGAGATGGGACAATTGAGAAAGAAAAAAACAGTATTGGCTTTTATCTTCACAAGCACCAACTATAATTTACAACCAACCTTTCAAGTGTAAATGTGTCCAGTAGCCGCACAAAACACCACATACTGAAAAGTAATGTTACAATGTATGCAACAGAAACAAAAACATTAAAGAAAACAAAAAGGGTGTTGGTAGGATTCAAAAATAACTTTTTACATCACCAGCCAATGCAGCTGGTGACATTCTAAATTAACAGCCAATCAGAAATTTCACCAACATTTTATTTTATTTTTCTTTTGGGTTTTGTTCTGGTGTGTTTTATCTACCTCCCTGAGACTATCTCTGTTAGTTTTTCGCTCTGGTTATTCTCTGGACCAGACCTTGTCAAAAAGGTGCTACATTTGGTCCCACAGTCTCTGGACGGCCGTCACATTGATCATAATAAACAAAATAAACCATAAAATACAGTATGTGGTGCTTTTATTTTAAGTGTGCCCACTAGTAGAAATGAGGTCGCGAGCAAGAGCTCTGACTTGGTTGTGCAGTGTAGCCAACTTGGCAGCATTTTCGCTATATTTAGCAACTTTTCCGACCCCTCTAGCAACTACTTTCCTATAATTGAGACAAGAAAAAGGACAACAGCGATCCTAATGTTAGCAACATTTTTATTTCCTGAACGGTGCAGGGAAGCGGGCCAAGAAGATTTGCCTGATAAATAATCACTATATCATACATCACTGTCAATGATATTATCCTTGCCACTTATTTACTGATTTGGGAGTACTGACTTGGCATGGCTAATATGATTTGTTTATTTGTGCATTAAATTTACTTTTAATGACCAAAAATATTCCTAATTATAACAATACACACCAGAACTAAACATTCAGCATTTTATCAAAGCAAGTATACTTTTTTCTAAATATGTTAAATATACAAAAGATAAAGTTGAATTTAGCAAGTTGTCTTGTTCTTCAGCAAGCGTTCCAGTTTCTTATGGCCCCTTTGCAAAATTATTTGCTCCCCGCTGGTCTAGACTGTAAAGTGAAATAACGGCATTCGCACAAGCCACAGTTGGGAAAGTTCATTTTCAACAAGAACTCAGTCAAAGTTCAGTTCACAGATTCTAAATGGAACTAGTTTAGCTTTGAGTTCATATTTCAAAAATTTCAACCAATTTGACTGTTCCTATGATTAACTAATTTATCGCTTTTTTTTTGTTTTGTTTTGTTTTTTTCATTACCTTCTAAATTGTCAACTAGCAATTTCCCAGTGACTGTTTACATGCAGTCACTACCCCTTTCACAACCCAGGTTTTTTCTCACCGTGAGGTCCTTTTCAGAATTGGTGTTAAAGTAACTCTTTCCAGAGTGTTAAAAGTTATAAAATTAACTCAATACTGAGTTACTATTTTACACTGGCTAACACTGTACAGTGTTAATACAATTTAACACCACAGGTTAAATTACTCTGAGGAGTGTAAATATGACTCCCGGTGGTGTTGATTATTTACTCTAATGTGGTACCAAATCAACTCTCTTTCACACACTCTTTGCCACTTCATTGGGTTATATAACATTAACTCTGAAGACCCAAATAACTCTAACTGAGTGTTAATTTGACACACTGCTGCATTGATGATTTCTCTGCTGCAGTGAAAAACAAACACAGATTGAGTCAAATCTATACAATATTTAACACTGCACAGATGCATGTCGTTTTATTTTTACACTTCTGTAGTGTTAAAATCCATCTATTAAGAATAGCTTGTTAATTTTTAAAAAACATCACTGAATAAGAACGGGCTAACAAATATCGTTCTTCAACGCTTTATTGTCAAAAAGCATGACTGAACAGCTCATGAACTACAAGCATCCTTTTAGAATTAGAATTAGAATTAGAAATCCCTTTATTGTCATTGTACTCAAGAGTGCAACGAGATTAGAGACCTCCCCTCTCCAGTGCAATACAACAATAATACAGACAAATATATAAATTAGATATATAAGAGAGTGCAATGGAAAATAATACTGAAGGGTATATAAAAACACATCACGATGCTGTTCTACAAGGTAAGGGTGGTCTCGTGTGTGTGTGAGAGTTCAGAATAGAGATGGCTCTCGGAAAGAAACTGTTTCTCAGTCTATTTGTCCTTGTTGTACAATTAGAATTAATTATAGGTAATTACTTTCCCAATAAGTAATTGTTGTTAGTAAATTAGTGACTGAATGATAAATATAATTACCTGGAAAAGTTATTGTTGAATTTCTTTTTTGAAAGGCCTGTAAATAAGTATAAGAAATCTGTTTTTTTTTATGTGTTTCACGTGCTAGTTACATAGAGTACAATGGCATTGATAAAAATTTTTACTTAATATTTATTCGTCTTTAAACCACAAATAGTAGCCGTACTAATTTAGATATTTGCTATATTTTATGCAAAATTACAAAAGCACTCCCACAGACAGTTGTTACGTATTGTATTTCCATATTTTTTCCACAAAATATTCTCCATAACAGCAAAACAACTTAATCTATTATAATGTTGTTGAGGGATGAAGAGAGTCAAGTGTAGATTTAATTACTATATTTTTAAAGTAGATTAATAAACAGATCAATGTATTTCATGAACATCTGTTTACATACCACGGCTATGCTAACGCTGAATTGTTTTGGCAACTAATGCTCACTGGTGATCAACAAGATGTGGAGGCAACATGTCCTCCACATCATAGCTTACTGCTTGTTTTGTTAGGGGCTGTCTGAGACAAAAACTGCAGGGCCGGAAAAAAAAAAAATCAGTGTTCATCTCCTGCTGTGTTAATGACAACTGTGTTTGCAGAAGCATGTGGCGGTGAAAGACGTTTATTCAGGCTGGATTTAGCTAATGCAGGGAAATTCTTTGTCGTGTTCCCTCTTTTTTTTTTCAAAATTTCAGGATGTTTTCAAAGAGGTTATTTCTCTTCTTCCAGATAAAGAAGGCTACATGTTTTACCTGTAGATTTAACTGGGCTCTCCATTCCTGTTGTCGTCTCTTCAGTCCTCACAATGTACTGTTGTCGATTTGTGTGTGCCTCAAGGCAACCATTCTTGGTCCCGTTTGTTTCAATCAACTCTACCTCTGATTCACCAACAATGAAATTTAACCTATCTCAACCAATTATCATCATTGACAAAAACAATTTCCTCACAGTTAAAAAGTCATTTTGGTGATCTTTTTTTCTAAAGAAATTGATTATGTTAGAAGTGTTGGAAACATGCAAAGACTAAGAACAATGTGTATTTTACCTTTTGTGTTAGATTTTTTTTAGGGCATGGCGACGATAAGATAGACTCAGTCTCCCCGACTTAATCTCGGCTCACATGTTGATAAAAGATTCATACACACATTCTCACCAATGGGAATTTCACAGTCTGCAGACACCTGATATGCATATCTCAGAATGCGAAAGGTAAACCCATGCAAGCACCACGCACAAATGAACAATCCCAGATTCGAACCCTGAACCAAAAACATGAAAATTTAATGGATAATTTCCAAAATCATGTACAACATATATTAGATCCAACAGTGTCACCATTCATTATCAGTTTAACACATTTCTTTCTCTTCCAGGTATAATGTCCGCCACAGGGAATGGATATGTCTTGTATATGACTATCAAACGCAAAACTAAGTTGAGGCCACCAGAGCTCATGACGGTGAATTTAGCCATCTTCGACTTTGGCATATCAGGTAATTTTGCATTTTTGCTGGAGCATCAGCAATGCAACAAAACATCGTTTTAGAATCACTCAAAGTATCAATACCTATTCTAACAATCACATAAAATGTAGAATAACAAAATATATAATTCCGAAGTTGTTTTTCTTTGGCAATGTGTCCGATGAACCAAATGCACAGAATTCAACACTCGTAACTGCTTGGTGGTGAAGTATTCACTCCACGAGGCAAAATGTAATCTGTGTGATCTTTGTAGGTGCTCACCGGTGCATCACAATTCATTAACTGAATGCGTACATGTCATTTGTTATTCCAATTTACCAATCCTATAGTTGTCCTGATAACATGATGTGATAACACCGTGCGCATTTGTTCATTCTGTGTTTTACTAATGAGCATCTGTATATATATATATATATATATATATATATATATATATATATATATATATATATATATATATATATATATATATATATATATATATATGACTGTCGAAAGTAAATGCAAGTGCCTTGAAGTTGAATGACTCCAATTAAAGTAAATGAATAAACACTTTCATAT
Organism: Idiotropiscis lumnitzeri; assembly: GCF_059441095.1. Taxonomy (NCBI): domain Eukaryota; kingdom Metazoa; phylum Chordata; class Actinopteri; order Syngnathiformes; family Syngnathidae; genus Idiotropiscis; species Idiotropiscis lumnitzeri. The sequence continues at coordinate 10,352,311 of NC_142411.1, forward strand.
TAATTTATGGTTAATTTGATTTCATTTATTTTCACATAATCTAAACAGATAAGACCAAAACATTTATATTCAATAAAACTGATAGTGACACAGATTACGCTATTGCTTGTGCCTGTTTAAAAAAAAAAAAAACCTGGGAAGAGGATGTTTAAAAAAATAATTGCATGTTTAATTGTAATCAGAATTTTAAACAAATGTTCAGCTCAATCTGATATATGTATAATCTTGCCATTTTTTTCTCATTTGGATTTACACACAATATTAAACTATTCAAGTGTGTGAATGCAGTGTAATGGCAAACGGAAACTGAATGCGCTTTCAGAAGCTGCATTGGGAAAGAAAACTTTGCTTTCAAGGACTATAGATGGTCTCAAATGTGAAGCAGGTGGAAAAGATGCCATCAAGCAATGAAACAATGACAGTAAGCATGTGAACATTTTGTGGTTTCTAACAACCACCATAATAGGCCTGCTAAGCTCAAGGGACCATGTTCAATGATGTGGCATGGAGAATTTGCCATGCCGGCTTTCAGATTGACATATGTGCTAAACAACACATGAAAGTCGCCAATTGCTGCTCATCCATTTCTGTCTCTGGAGTGCAGGATTTGTGTGGGATGGGTTTGAAAGTAGATAAAAGCAATTGTTGGCCATCATTTGTGTTTACTAGCCTGCTTTCACATGCTTCCATTTCTTAACAAGAATCAGCAGGTTGGAAGTGCATTTTTACAGTTCAATTGTGCATTAGAAACTGAAGAGAATTGGTTTGGGGCCTCAAGCCTGACTGCTTTCCCAAGTGTAGTTTTGTCGTTTGTGGTGGAAAGCCTTTGCTAATATTGTATCATTCTGGTCTGATGGCAATCATGTGGCACTTCGTGACATGATGACATATTCATGTGCTGCTTTTTTTTTAATTTTTTTTTTTGACCAGATCAATAAACAAATACAGGGTGTGCCAAGAAATTGGAATAAAGAACATGTTGCAGTGATAGTAGTTTTATACATACGTTACACACACATATAAACAACACAATTTCTTAAATTCACATTGTGTAAAGCAACAAACTGAATTTTCTTCTGGTAACATTTTCAGTGCGCCAATTTCAAACAAAAAAAAAGGTACATTTCTTTCTTTCGTTTCTGAATGGCTTGTATGGTCTTTCAGCAAAGGATATCAATTTACTTTAATGTGATTTTGGTGTTCAGACCTCAAAAGTCAAATTGAAACGCAGGACTCGATTGTGAAAACTGACAAATGACAAAATGACGTATTCTGTAACGTAAGGTAATTCATTCCCTGTTTCCGTTCTGTTTAGCCTTGTAGCATCGTGAATAAGACGTCATACGCCTTTTTTGCGCACGTTCAAGGTGGATTCTCCCGTCCAGACTTCTCACAAACCCCTCATGCCTAATCTAGAAATATGTGGGCACACAGCAAAGCGACGGGAAACTAAGGGTGGCTTTAATTGCCGGATCATGCTAGTTATCATGCTGAACGAGTCGTGAAATCGTGAATTCCAAAGAGATTTGTTTTTCAAAATTTGGCACACATTGATTGTGAAATTAATTAAGTGAAGTAAACGCCAGCATTCATTTTTTTAATAAATCCATTACAAGGAATTTTAGCCGAATACCATGCTCATAACTGTACGCTTAAGAGACGGTGCAAATTGATGCTTGACCAGGTTGGCAAGCACCACACTGCGCGCGTGGTGAATCCAAATCCCCCCAAAAAATCCATAACTGAGTGATCGACGCTTTAAGGGTTAAGAAAAAAAGTCAGATGTAATGTAGTGGGACATATTTAAAGTTATTGTGAAGTCGATTCATGACTCACTGTGAGTATCTGAACTGACTCAAAACGTGCAATTTGATGTTTTTGCCTTTAAGAGGTGAGATTAGTTAGCAATGTACAATAGAATACAATTTTATTTGTATAGCACATTTCTCAACAGATTGAGCTGTACAAAGCGGTTTCTGCAGTTTTTTTTATATACACGTGAACAATATACAGTATTTTGTAGTCTTTACCTTTTCACTCAGCATATAATGTTAGTGCATACGTTACAGTTTGTCCTTTTTGTGTGGCTTGTTCATATGGCTATGTTGCTGTGTATGTGCGTGTGCTTATGTTTCAGTTCTAGTCGGTGCCTGGGTGGGAGATTTAAGAACATTACATATTGATTTTGAGTGAGGTAAACAGTGGGTCTGATGTCAGAAAAACATGGCTAGATTAATGCAGCTAACGTCCTCCTGCGTGAACTCGACTTTGTGTATTCTGCTATTGTCTATTGAAGTGTTGAGTCAAATGAATCCAATATGGCAAGAAATCTAAGCCTTTGACTTCTTGCCTACAACCCCCTGTGGTGAAACCAGCTGTTTGGATGAGAAACCAATCAGGTCCTTTAGCTCCTGTGCAGCAATAGATCAATGTGGAAGAATTATTAGAAATGTGGTCTTACGATTACAAAATACATTTCAAAAGATATCCAGGCCTCCTTTGGGTAATCTCAACATTGCAATATTCACTTTTCAGGCTACTACTCCAGAACGACCATTATTTACTTCCAGGCCACTAATCTGTTTTTAATCAGCAAATATAGCTCATCCATAACACTTGAATCTGACTATCTTGTCATAAAAAAAAACATATTGCCATCAGTTGAGGTATATGCCATTATATTATATATTGCAAGGCTCGAAGGAACTTTTTTTTTTTATTTGATGAGCAATTTTGCTAATCACTGACTTAATTCTAGGAAAAAATTGCTAATTTTGAGAAACATTTTTCTCCTCGTTAATACTCGGGACCTGAAGGAAGGGTTTTATAAAACAAAAATATGACTAAGTGGTTTAATGGAGGGCTGCAGCTATAAATATTTCAGTATTTGAATAGCCTCCTAAATATTCCTGAGAATTATCATGTATTCGGTAAAGAATATATACATCTCACTTTTCAACAAACAATCAATTGATTTGGATTTATTTCTTAAATCCACACTGTGCATAGGACCAAAATGTATTTTATTGACCTGAAACATTTTCAGTGGGGCAATTCCCAACAAATATACATTTAAACTTAAACTTATCATTTCTTGTATTTAAAAAACAAAAAAAAACACACATTGGCTGTAAACGCACCAAAAACACTCCTCCGCACGTTTGTTTTTTCCAATCACAATTCTAACACCGATAGCCTTAACATCATTGACGTGGCAAAAAAGACAAGTTTCCCTGGATCGATTTTTGTGCCCCCATAAAATAAAAATTTAAAATAGAAGAAGAAAAACATCTAGATAATATTTATATTTTATTTTTATTTTACATGTGTATATATATATATATATATATATATATATATATATATATATAAAAAGTAATTAATTAATCGCAAAACATTCCGTAATTTATTTGCGATTAATCACCTTTTTCAACTACTATTTTTTTGTGAAGCTTGTAAAAGGTATTTACTTGAACAAAATCCTGTAATTAAAGAACGTGCATACGGAGTGCTGCTGGATCGATAAGATAACTCTGAAGCCTTGGATTCATGCGAGCAGCTCCATGGATTTGCGGGATTTATTCGTGCTGGCTCGTTGAGTAACGGCTACCAAAATACATTAATTCTTATACACAACTAACCACAAGTGAACTCATTAGCAAAATCCTGGTTTAACTTACTACTGTTAAAATTTGTTTCAGTGTTTATATATGACTATATCGTTTCAACACTTTGTGTATATTGGGTAAAATGTATTTTTGATGTTTTGCAGAAGATGCTTCGTCAATATGTGTACGTACGTAGGGTCTGAGGCTGTTCTAAATTTGTTCACAGACTACGTCCAAATCCAACCACGACGATATTTATGAATACCACATTTGCGTGCAAAGCGTGCGTATGCGCCAATTTGTGTGGTTAGTAAATGTCTGGGAAAGTAGCGGGAACAATTGACGGAAATTTTATCTCAAACATAGATCCGTCACAACATAGATATATGTTTGTCTTAAGGCCTACCCACCGCTTTTGCAGTGCAATGTCGACAATTCCACTCATTGTTAATGTGTTTGCGATACCGTGGCATGACAATGAAACTCCCTGACATTGGCGTGAACCTACTTGAGGCAAATGTTTTGCACGGACACTATAGGGACTTTCAGCGGTAGGCAGGACGCAGCAACTGGACGAGACTCGCCAGCAGTTACTAGATTACCTGCTATTACTTTTTTGCATATTGATTCATTGACGGTGTTGTTTCTCTCCCCTGACTTTGGGGCAGGCAGCCTGGGTTCCGTTCCTGCTCAGTAATAGCGTGACTGATTGCTGCTGTGACTCACATGCAATATTCCTACCAAAGGAAAATTGTTTATATTTCTGTCTACTGGATATACGTGAAACAAGTTTGTCAACGGTCAGCGCTTCATTAGTGTGGTCATTTCATTGGTCTTCGTTTGTCTCAGCTATTGGTTGGCCGCGTGCTGACTTTTTCATGCAAAAGCCTTAGACTCGTCACTCGAGGCTTGGAAAATGTCTTTAATTGATTATATTATCATTTGATTATATTATAATCAATTGACAAAGGCATTTTGGGGGGTGGGGGGCTTACACTCCCCTCCAAAATTAGTTTGCCTCAGAGCTACTTTCCAAGTATTTCGTGGACAAAGTAAATATTTGTTCACTAATTTGTCTCATGACTGATGACAGCATATCTGATTCAATGAATTAAATCACATTTCACTGCAACATAAACCATGATAAACATCAGAATGGTCACTCTCTCTCATGTTCAAAGTTTTTTCTTGATTAATGATTGTTTTTCATTTTTGTATGAGTCCGACTAAAAATATTGGAGCGTCTTGGGATAATCGCTTTGTTGAATACTCTCACGTTTGCAAACCACTCATAGTTCCTTACACTGTGGGTGATCTGTACCTCATTTTTCCAGTTCATTGGGAAATCCAAAATTCCAATCTATTCTACCATTTATTTAAAATGTATTTAATGTAAAATGTTTATTGTGCTTATCATGACAATTCCAGATAAAAAAATGTTGAAATTATTACAGAATTTAGTCCTTTTTAGCCAGCATTGTTGATTGTTGAAAGTATGACTTACCATAACAATGTACAGCATAATAAATCTTGATATAAAGCTACGGTTTTTGGTTCCTACTAATATGCATCTTAATATATTTTATGCCAGATTGGCATCCAAGCAAACGATAAATTTAATTTTACAGGGGAAATATGTTGCCCTAATAGTGATATAATAATACACCATTTGAATTTTTATTCTTGCATCTTGACCGCCGCCCTTTCAGATCTGCTTTTGTACGATTACGAGCTGCTGACATTGCCGATGACTCCATCAGACAGGAAAGTCATTCTGCTACTCTGTTTGTCTTGCTTTCCAATTAGTTATGGGAAAAGTATAGCTTATAGCCCTTCCTGTGGCTGTGCTTTATCACTCAAAATGTCATTAGCCAAAGAGATGACTCCACTGAACAACTCGCAGACATTTGCCCGGGAGCATTTCTGCAGCTGGAATCTTAAGAGCTCCTTTCATTGCAAACTGGTCACAAGGTTCGAAGATAGCCAGATATCAGCCAGTAGCCATGACCGTATTTGTAAATATGGGAAGTTGGAGTCGGGGTGATCACATTCACATTGGAGTCGGATATTGATCACAATATGCATACTTTCTTCAGATCATTTAAAAAGGTGTTACCCAAAACTTCCACACTTTCGGGCAGATTTGGTAGAATCATTGTACTTTTCAGTGCAAAATTATTGTGTTTTTCTGATTATTCCATTCCACCTTATTTTCTTGCACAGATATTACAATGTGCTTTTCGGTTATTATTTCCTCTATTTTATTGGTGTTAAATGTATTTATCCTACAGTAAAAGCGCCCACCCACGTGAACGTAAAGTAACCGTTTTAACTATCATGAAACTATCCAAATTAAAAGGCTGTGATGCAAAGTGTGCTTACCTAAACAGGGCTCATTAAAAAAAGACCAACATCTAGTGACATTTGTTGACAATTTAACTTGTTCATAATTGACGTAGCACATTGAACATTGTGGAAAACCACAATTGTTTCGAAGTTCTTTTCCTCACTTAGATCATAAACATTATCCTTATCGGAAAAACAAAAATAATTTCTATTCAACACATTCCTTATCCTCCTGTTTGGACTAAACCTGCTGCTTGACAGCATGAAAGCTAATGACATCAGCGCCTGCCAGTGAGTACAAGCCATCTTCAAATTTACAAAGATGTGTTCTTCTCCTAGATTTCCATACATGACCATACCATGCATACAAATCAATTGTAGAGTGACTAATGCATTTCTTAGCGTGTTGCGTTGTTAGCACGACATGAATCTGCATTAACTTATGCAAAACAGTCAGCCAAAGGATTATAATGGAATGCATTATAAAACGGATAAAGTTCAACACAACATAGAGAAGGGTGCTTTTTGCAATCCTGTCAATTGTGAATGAATCAAAAAAGAAAATCACCAAATCAGACTTTAAAATTGAGACTTTCAATCATCTCTCAGACATTGTGGGCGTGTCTGCTGAATTGGCCAGAAAAACACCATTTTTGACTCTTATCTGCCACTTAACTAACACATTATCACAGTATGTGCTCAGATATCTGTCATTACTCAAAGATGTCTGTAGTGTCAACCACAATTTGAATGGCGAACTTTTCCTGAATTTCTGCTCTTTTGTGTTATACAATATGTGCTTTGTTACAGCTCCGGCTTTTGTGAAATGCAACATATGAATAATTTTGTGTTATTGTATTGAAGTTCAATAATTCCAATGATGTTGCAAACCTTGGAAGATGTTTCAGGTCGTACTAGGTCAGTGACGCTCATTGGTACACAACAAAGGTAAATGCACTAGGGCAGGTCCATTTATAATAATAATAATAATAATGCCTTTATTAGTCCCACAATGGGGAAATTCGAGATTCGAACCCAGGCCTCCTGGGGAGACTGGGTCCTGAACGCGGCGCCTTAGACCACTCGGCCATCCTGGCAGCCACGAGATTCGAACCCAGGCCTCCTGGGGAGACTGCGTCCGGAACGCGGCGCCTTAGACCACTCGGCCATCCTGGCAGCCATTTGTCATGCAGGTCTTCCCCTTTTCGACAGTGTTCATGTGATCCCACACTGCTTGTGTGTTCTTAAGGAGCTGCCTGAAAATCTTGGTACACCAGGCGTCTGTTGTGACGTGAAAGCCAGGTGCAGCCACGTATTTCGATTAGAATAAATCCGATTGATTTCGCAGAATGAATACGCTCCATATGAACGCCTCAATTGTAATAAAATGTCTGAGTCCGAATTGAATTTCATTCAGACTCACTGGAGTGGTATACATGATTCCTTTTGTCATTCCAAACTAGTGTCATCAAAGTAGTCAGGCTGTAACCGATCTTGACATATATGCAGAGTGGCGGGTAAACGTCTAAAAGCCATTTGCAACTTGTTTTTAATCAAGTTTTTGTTTTAATAAAAGTGTTTAAACCATTATAACTTCTGTGACAAATAGAAGAATGAACTCCGTCTTGATGAATCATGTGATGTTTACATCGATCTCTGCGTGTCACACGGCTGTAACAAGGCTGACCTGATTAACGTAGTGCAGCATTTAAACAGCAGATTGGAAAAGATCACATCACATGCAAACAGGTGACCAGAGATCTTCATTCAATCAAAAAGTTTCCATGTCTCAAGCCTCAACAAGTCTCGTACCCCAAAAGTTGAAGCTGTCAAAAATATGAGCGGGGTTTGACTTAAAGTACGAGTGTCATGTGCTTCATGGGAAACTAAATACATTTAACTGATTTTAATTTTGACGCGAAAATAAAGGATTGCACTTATGTTTTGGGTCTTTTTACATTAACAATTTTTCAGACGCTGCTCAAATGTCTGTTGCGTATCCATTATCTTTACCAACTGTCAGTATGTCAACAAACATTTATTTTTAAATGCAAAAGTAACTTATATTTTGTAATTGTAGGGGAGTACAAAAAATAAACTTTATTAAGCTTCTTGAGGAGAAGTTAAACTATTTCTACCTTGTCATTCTTGTCAAGAACAGCTGTGTTATTAATGTAAATGAATGAATGAGTATATGAGTAAACCTCACAAAAAACACTAATCTTATTTTCCATACTTTTACTCTGTCTCCCTCCCTTTTTTCTCTTATGCATCATCATCCTTGTCAAAACACTATCACGCATCTTTTTCCTCATTAATCCTTATTGTTTGTGTCACCCTCTGTTTTTCTTTGACATCCCTTATACCCCGCTACCCCTGTCCTTTAGTGACAGGAAAGCCCTTTTTTATTGTTTCTAGTTTCTCCCACCGTTGGTTGTTTGGTTGGGACGGCTGTCAGTTCTACGGCTGGGCCGGCTTTTTCTTTGGATGCGGGAGCCTCACCACGATGACGATGGTCAGCCTGGATAGATACCTCAAGATCTGCCATCTCAGATATGGTATGTTGTTGATATTTTGTTTGTTTTTCTTGATATTAACTGAGGAAGATAAGCAATAGCTTTGTGTGAACTCATTCTGCCTCATATTTCTTTCATGTATAGGGACATGGTTGAAACGGCAACACGCGTTCCTCTGCTTGACCTTTGTGTGGATATATGCCGGCTTTTGGGCCACCATGCCACTGGTCGGCTGGGGAAGCTATGCCCCAGAGCCTTTCGGGACCTCCTGCACCCTCAATTGGTGGCTGGCGCAATCCTCTGTGTCAGGCCAAAGTTTTGTCATGTCTATTCTCTTCTTCTGTCTTGTCCTACCGACTGGTATTATGGTCTTTTCCTATGTGATGATTATATTTAAAGTCAAGTCTTCTGCCAAAGAAATCTCTCACTTTGATGCCCGGATCAATAACAGTCAAAACCTTGAGATGAAACTTACCAAGGTATGCGAAAGAAGCATCTTTTTAATTCAAGGAGGAGTTACAGCATGACTAAATCATTTGTATGTGTTCAAACGTAGGTGGCCATGCTGATCTGTGCGGGATTTTTGATCGCTTGGATCCCATATGCAGTCGTGTCGGTGGTGTCTGCGTTTGGGGAGCCAGATTCGGTGCCCATACCCGTGTCAGTCATTCCCACTCTGCTTGCCAAGTCCTCAGCAATGTACAACCCAATCATCTACCAGTTAGTGGACCTGAAAAACTCGTGTTCACCCTCCTGCTTGAAGGCTCTGGGGAAACGCAGGCATTTTCGAAAGTCCAGGTAAGGGAGAAGCTTCTGTCGCTTTTTTTCTGATAAGTAAATTATAATTATTTTACCAACTATTAACCCCCTGGATATCTGGTTATCATTAGGTGAACACAGACAATTTCAAGAGTCTTTTAGATGAGTGATTCGTTTGGATTTTGAATTCTTTGCCCCTTTGAAAACAAAAAATGATCTGTTCAAATAATTACAACAAACGAAGAATAAACAACAAGAGTTAAATGTGAAATAAGATACACAAAGATTTAAAAAAAAAATGATGGACCAAGAGACGAAATACATCAAGACTATTTTCCGTCTCACAAATGATTAATTCCAAATTTACGAGTGAGATGCTAATTTGATTAATTTTGCCATTTAATATACAAAGAAAAAAAAATCTACCCTGGACCGGTTCATGCAAATCCATAACTTGGCGGAGGGTAGTTGGGCATTATGTGCTCGCTATTCGCTGATATTGTATAGAACCGACTTTGTCCGTGGCCTGTTTGTCATTTTGTGAGCTTGTGGGTTTTATTATTAGCATAATGCGACCGTGGCAATTAGCGTCTTGACACGCGTCAAGAGTCCGATGTATTGACCCACCATGGCCCGTGGACCGGTAGTGGGCCACGACCCAGTGGTTGGAGACCGCTGATTGCAAACATTGAAAGCACTGTGCCAAGATTGTGCTTGCCAATACCAAAAATAGGTTATTTAAACTTTGATTTTTAGGCTTTAAACCAAGTGTGCTCTACTTTATTGACTCAAGATCTGCTCTTAAAGAAAGGCAAGGCAACTTTATTTATATATATATATCGCGCATTTCATACACCAGGTTACTCAATATGCTTTAAAGCATCCAGCCTCCCTTGATTAAATTGTCCCAAGGTGAGTGAATGGTTGATGTTGACAATAAGTATGTGCTCTGTAATTGGCTGGATACGGTCCAGGATTCCCCGTGCCGTTCTCTGTACGATAGAATTATGTTTGCAGTTAAACCAGATGGGAACGCGTGTCCTTGGATTTTGTGTCCCCGTGGAAACAATATTTCCTCCTGCCTGAGTAGAAGGTCAATAATATCTGTTTGATTTGATCCCCAAATCCTCATTTTAAAATAGACAAGGTGTTATTAGCGCAGCAGCTGAGACAATTCCGTATTTTAAGCAAATAATTGGCAGGGAAATAGATAGTCATCTGTGTTGTGGGGAAAAACATGAGATGGATTGGATTTTTGTGCTTGCAGGTTCTATACGATTTCTGGCTCGCTGAAGGACACACGAGCACCTAGAGAAGCTCAAGTTGAAATGTGAGGCCTGCCTGCAACTCAAACTTGGGACAGTTTGTCTTTTTCCCTGTGTTCTGTGCCCTTTTCACTTTGCCCATTAAAATGCTGCCTATCACCTGCAATGACATTAACAAGCTCTTACCGTTGTCCCTAAATCATGATTACACCAGGCTCGTTTACGCCTACGCTGATACTCGGTGTCCTTCCTACAGCTCTCGTTCACCACAAAAAACGAAAAAAACCTTTGATGATGTCATGAAATGTCTCGGCTCGGTTTTGCAGTAGTATAGGGAAACTGTCATTGTCTGCAAACATTTTATCGATACACCAAATTACTGTGTCCTTCACAAATATTGACTCAGAACTGAAGATGTTTCGCAAGAATAGGAAGATTTCGCTGGAAGCTAAATGTAAAATATGGACTGATCAAAACAAGCTAAACTGCTAATTTGGATTAAAAAAAATACACATCCCATGTTTGACACCAAAACGGATGCGTAACCATCCAAAGTTTGTCTCGGATGTTATCTTTTGCATCCCTACACATGTGGCTAGTGTGAAAAATATTTGAACTTGCACTTTATCCCATCAGGTTGTGTGTTTTTTTTTTTTTTTTTTTTGCATTTGAGTCCAAGCAGTGGAATATTGTATTGTTGCGACGCAGCACTGGTGAGAATTCAGTGGTGATCTAAAAAAAAAAAAAATCACAACAAAACATACACACATATGAGTGCACTTTATTTGCAAAATTTCTTGGTATGCATTGGAAACTGATACGTTTCATAATTTATATTTGTAAATTGTCATATGACACAAAAAAAGAGCTAGGTTCACTGCTTCGGTATTATTAGCAGCGGGGACAGTTCTGATCTTATTAATGTTCCCTTTTATGGGATTGGTTTTAGAATGTTTCCATATGCTTATTTACTTTCTTGTGCTGAAGATAGAAGAATGAAATAATATCAGAATGCAAGTGTTATGAATGGAGTTTCAAAGCATCAGATGGAAGTATTCTGGGAATCTCTCAAGATTTGGGATTCAGATCAGCAAAATGAGGATACTCACACACAAAAAAATAGTACTATATTTTATACAGTGATGTTTTTAAGAATATAGCCTTATGAAGATTAAACTGCGTTTAATGGGATGGACCATTCAGGAAATATAGCAAATAAAATAACGAAAAGAAAATAGCCGGATATTTTTTTATGAAGGGTTCTGCACCGATTAAAGAAAGAATTTTGTATGTTGCTTTGAAACAGTTCTTATCTACTTTGTTGATGTTAAGGCACTGACAATCACTGAAAATTATAATTTTAACATTTCATATGTTATACATTTTATTGAAGAGAAAGAACAGAATGCTAAAAGTAAAGTCAGTCAAATACTTCCTTTTTTTTCTTTTTTTTAATGGTAACATTTGCTCAAATGTTAACATACGTGCTGGTTGATGAATGTCCGACCAAGAAAATAAATACGTTAAAAAAAATAAAATAAAACCTGCCAGGTTTTTTAGCGCGTGGCAAGTAGCAGCAAACATTTACCTCTTCTTTTTGTCACACTGTCCTTTGCCCAAAGAGGTCAACCTGACAAATTCATCAATCTTACTACTGTGTGAGGGCGTGTGTATGATGATAGTGATGAGTATTCGCGGTGTGGGCGATAAACCTTCTTCATCGTTATAGAAATGTATTCATAGAATGCATTATCATCATCATCATCAGTTTTTAAATCAACCCATCGGACGCATTTAAAAACAATGAAAGGAGCTGCTTTGCTAGCGGCGCACACACAGGCTTTTTTGTTTTAAGTAAGCCAGCTTGCTGTGAAATTACCAATAATAACAGGTCGATCCTGCCACCTTGCAAAAATTTGCACAGATCACAAAAATCTGAGTCCCATTTATTTAAAGTTGCTTTATCCCTTCTTACCCCATTTTGCGGTTTTTTTTTGTTTTTGTTTTTTATTTATGGCTTTCGCTTTACCTGAATTGTAAAACCCCTCGGTCCGATAGTATTTCGACCACTGAACCTTATTACCAAACATATATTTGAAAAATACAAATCAAGTTCAATTGAGGTTCTGTATCCTTTGAAATTTCAGGTGAGAGTTGGAGTTGTTTTTACACAAGTTTACTTTTGCGTCCTTTGACTGCTACTTTGACAGTGTTAACTTTGCTTTCCAGTGCATTTCGATTCATCAAGCTTCTACCACTAGTCTTAAAAAGAAAGTGAATAAGCATATATAACAAAATGCTTAAAATAGTTATTTTAAAGCCGGTTGTTTTTTTTTTTTGTTTTTTTTTTGGAACATACACACACGCTTGAATGCTTTTGTGAAAAGCCAGGCTTGTCATTACCTTTTACATTAACACTCACAAATCAACTTTGTAAGAAGCAGCATTCAAAAGGCTTCGCATACAGTATTTTGAAATTGTACAGTACTGCTGTTTGCACTGCCACTCACTGTATCGTTGATGTGATTTCATTCTAAAGCCACTCTTAAGAATCACTTCTGATAGCTGTCAACTGTTTATTGGAATTTATGTAGCAGCTACTGCACTACTTACAAGTTATTGAACTTCTGCACATGAAGTTAAATTGTGTTTGTTTTTTGTTTTTGTTTTATGGAGTCTGGTATGTATTGATAGAGATTGTGAGTCTGGTCCTCTCAACATTGGTAACCTTACCTTGCATAGGTGTCAACATTTAGCACTAAGCACACTTTTCCAATCTCCCACTGTCTTTAATACCTGACATGCCACTGATCCTCTTGTTGTAATGATGTTTGCTTTGATTTAAAACATTTTGCAACATGTTGTATATACTTAAATATAGATATGCTGTATATAATTCATGTTACGTTTCAGACAAATAAAAAGGTTAGGTTTTGTTTTTGTGGTATCTCTGTAGAAAAGATTTTGCACCATTGTCAATATGAATTACAAAACAATTACAGTATTTACTTGCCACCAAAATGTCATTAGTTGTGTTGTACTCTGACCTTTAAGTGTGAGTAGCACCAGCTGATTCTTTCACAAAATATGAAAAACCTCCTTTTGTAACTTCATTTTGGTTTTATTTCAAAGCAGCATAACTTTAAGTGATGGCTAATAGACAAAGCAGCTTTCTACTTTCTGATATCATTGTTGCTCATCAATGTCCTGTAACTTGTTAAGGATTTGAAAGGTTTCTATCGCAAAATATATTGTTCAGTTGTTCTATGTTTTTACTGAAGAAAGAAATTGTTTACAAACTACCTCTTGTGCGTCATCTTTTTCTTTCCTTAAATGTCTGTGTTGTACACTAAGGGTGGCTAACCATGCTCTCTGCAAGAGAATTTAAATCTAAAAACGTGCAGACATCACCCATAAATATTCACATTCCTTTAAAAAAATAAAATAAAAAAACACTCACAACTTCACATTAAGGAGGAGTGGGCCAACATTCCACCGGCCAAAATCAACCCATTGATCAATTCTTTGCGAAGGAGATGTTGCACTGCAAGAGGCGAATGCTGATCAAACCAGACACTGATTACTTTTCAGACAAATCAGACCTTACAAATACATAACGTGAAAGTGCAGATTTTAGAGTGGCCTTTTAATGTTGGCAGCCTAAGGAATGTCTTTATCTTTATCTGGTCTTTTAGTGATCCCGCGAGCCAAAAAGAAGTCCGCAGGTTCTAGAGCGTTCTCTATTCGGGCACCAATGCTTTGGAATGCACTTCCCTCAGATATTAGAGGCGCCACCTCAGTAGAAATGTTCAAAACACTATTAAAGACGCATTTATACTCTTGTGCATTTAGCTGAACTATTTGTTGGCCTGTTTACTGCCGCTTTTTTTTCTTTTGTTTTCTTTTCTGCCCCCTTTTCCCCCGGCTGGGGGATTAGGTGACGGTGACCCACTAGGAAGTTTAAGGCATTGACCAACTGGGCATGCACCTGTTCCAGTGATGTCGTCTTCCTGCAGCGCGACATTTGATCAATTTACTTATATACTTTAGCATTTAATTTAATTATTTGTTGGCCTGTTTACTGCCGCTTCTTCTCTTTTCTGCCCCCTCCTTCCCCTGCTTGGGAATTAGGTGATGGGGACATGCTTTGAAGATTACGGCACTGACGAACTGGGAAGGGACCTGCTCTGCCGAAGTCGTCTTCATGCAGCGCCTTTTCTGATTTCCTTATATTTCAGCACTTCATTGAACTACTTGTTGGCCTGTTTGCTATTTCTGTTCTTTCTTTTCTGTTCCCAATTCCCCGACTTGGGAATTAGGTGATGGCGATTCACTTGGAAGTGGCTGTACTGAATTTACACCAACTGACCGGTACAAGATCGAAGGCTCATCTTCGGATATGCTGCCATGGATATTACGGCCCTGGATGAGGACCCGCTCCACTGAAGTCATCTTCCTGCAGCACTTCATTCAATTGACTCTTATATTATCTCATCTATTATTGCATAGCATCATTGTATGTGTCAAATGTTGCCCAGTTGGCATCCATTGCAGCCTGGTCATCCTGGAAGGGGGATTCCCCCATCTGTGGTCCCTTCTCAAGGTTTCTCACTTTTCCCCTTATGAGGTTTTGTGAGTTTTTCCTTGCCCTCCTGGGGGTTAAGATCGGGGATGTCGATTGTGGCTATGTAAAGCCCTTTGAGACTGTCTGTGATTAAGGGCTATACAAATAAAATTGACTTGACTTGACTTTACAAAAACAACCTTTCGCTTTTTGTTAAGTGCAGGGGTCGCCAACCTCAAATACTCAAACGGCGGTTGACCATTTTGGGAAAAATAAAATATTAATACATAATCACAAGGAGCCAAAAGTGTGTGATAAAAAAAACAGCAACGTCACTTGCCCGAGTCACAATTCTTGAGTATGTGGTCTCTGGATACACTGAACAAATCAATGCATGGACGATAATCCATCATTTGTCATCAATATAATCTCCCCCAAACTCATTTTTTTAAACTCTACTTGCAGAGAACAACCAGCAGGGGGCAGCATTGTCTCACTTGCCGACACTGACTGTGTTGCATTTATAATATCATTGAGCCGCTAAAGGATGTCCAATTATTATCTTTTTTGTTTAAAAAATCATTTAAAAGTATCAAAAAATTCACTATGTACGTGCAAAATAAAACAGTCACTGTCTATTTGAGTCCTCCTCATAGTCATAAAATGAAAGGCAAACTTAATGAGCCTGCTGTCGTGAATTTACAAGTTCATAAAACATACAATACATTTCAGATTAAAACGTCTTTATTTTTTAATGCAGTTTTATGTCCCGGCAAGACCACCATTGAGGTTTTCTCACGAACGGACTCACTGTACATTTTATGCAATATGATCTACATTGCCACACAAAACTCCCGTGAAAGTTTCTCACTGAGTGTGAAATTAGAGACCAAAGGCTGAAAAATCTTAAGAGAAATTAATCATGTATGATGAAAAGCGATACCGTTTGATCAGAAATTAATTCGGCTGTAAAAACAATCTAAATGTGTTGTTGGCGTTTTTTCTGTGCCTCAATATAGATTGGATTGCAGAGAAACAATCAAGCCATGTTTGCTTCAGGCAAAAGAACAGCAGTACGAAGATTGGTTTTACATACTAAACCTGATTGTAAGCAGGTTAGGTTCAGTCTGTTACCATGGTGACTGAATGGGATTTTTCTCATACCTGGCTCCCAAACTTTCCTTCACTTCAGGTTTAACTTGTTTCTACAGTATAACTTACTCCTTGGAATCCCCCCGTGCAATGTAAACCAACCCAAGACACAAGTAAGAATGGTGAACGTCAAATTAATCACTGTTTTTGCTAGAACTGATATTACTACAAAGCAAATAATTTGCTAGAGGGTGTAGTAACCATAGAAAACCAAACACACCAGCATTCAAGATCCTGAGTAGTGGTGTAGTTGAATGATTAATTTAAAAGGGCGGTGTTCAAAATTATAGTCGTGTGGGGTTCAATTAATGGGATTCATTTTGTACTGTAAATATTTGAAAAAAAAAATCAACAACACACAGACATGAAAAAAATATTGATTGTCTTTCTTTTTGGATTCATTACCTATCACAGGCTGTCTGACCTTTTTACTTTAGTCAGGATTTCATTCTCAATATTTCTCTGAGCGCACTAAGTATTCCTCTCAAAAAATTGGTCTCACCTTGTAGCAGTCCATTAGTTCTCAACAATTCATTGCATGCAGTGCCCCACCTTATCCAGTAGATGTCGTTGCTTATCTTTGATTCTTAAGCAAATTCATTTCTATACTGGACCAGCAAAATTATGACCCGTTGTGCAATGGTGGAAAATACAAATTTTAATATTCAATATATACATAATATTCATATATTCTTTCTTTCTTTCTTGAAGAAGATAATATTGCTCGGTTTTAAGTGACACTCTTAAACAAGTGCTAATTTAACAATGCAGGGATCGACTGTGTGATCATTGCAGTGGACAATCGACTCTGCGGTGAGTGGGTGCTTTTGTCATCTTAGGTTAAGGCAAAGCATGGTGACCATTTCTAGTCTAGCATCTCTGGGTGTTTTGAATTTTGCTTGCAGGGTAAGGCTTGTGTTTTTCTCCCCCTGAGCAATATGCCGCACATGAAACCTGCTGATTTTTTGTGTTGTTCTAAAACTTGTCAATTCTAAATTTAATTATATTCTTGACCACTAGATGGTGGCACACAACTTCTTCTGAAATGGTGTGAATTTGAAAGGTGACCATGAACAGAGAAGTCATTAGCCCGACTCAGTTTTATAGTGAGAATGTTGCGAGAGAACCACTTGTCATTTTTTTCTAGTGTTCTTTTTTTGAAAATTAATTGTTTGAAGGATCGGAAAAGTTGTTCAGTATAGTGAAAATTTTGCTTAAATAGCAAGACTTTTGACAAGTCGGAATTCTTGCTTACTACCCGCTTCTGCCCACACATGCACAACTTTCAAAATAAAAATACGTCATACTTCACTATTTTTATTTATTTATTTTCATACCTTTATGGTCACTGTGAGGCCCGGTGATAAACTGATTTAAAGTATACTATATTTTTGTGTTGTCCATTGTTCTTGCGCTCTCTCAATAAATTACGTGTTTAAATGTGTTTGTATTAATTGTGTGTTTAAAGACTTTAACAATTAAGTGCCATATATGCAATATTAAAAAAATCAAATAAAAATACCTAGTTTTTTTTTAAAACTTGGTTATTTCTAAATTGTTGATTTCAATTATTGTCTTTGATCGAGGGGTGATTACAGTAAATCCAAATGAGCCTCTGCTGTTTTCTCCGAACTTTCCCCACTATAATATTTTTATTTTTTATATTTCCTGTCGTACATCCTCTTTAAGGCTGTACAACAGATTTTCCTTTCTCGCTAAATTATACAAAGCAACTCGAGCAAACACTGTATAGTTCCCAGAACTATATGTTGAACATGACTCTGCAGATTGATTATAGAACTCATTCAGTCGTCACATCTCCTGGGAGAGGCTAAAGTACCAAAGGGAGACCCCACTGAAAAGGTTGAAAAGACTTGCAGCTAATGATAATCGTCCTAATGCGTGGTTTAGCTGAGTAATTGATCGGGGCATACACGATCAATGGACCTCTATTGGTCATTGGAGCCAGAACATTTAATCTTGATGAAATACACTCAATGGCAGGCTATTTAACTATAATTTTCCTATAACCATTGTCCCCTGCTGCTTAGACAAGGAAATGTCAGGAAAATAAGAATATTTCTGCACTTTTAAAAGGAGTGTGGTTGGATGACATTTATTATCTAAGAAAATAATACAAAAATAACAAAGTAAAGATATTAATATACTTAGGGAATGGAATTCTGTTGAGACCTCAAAAGTCATGTCTCAAATTTGACGTGAAGTTCATTGCAGATGCAAGTAGGACACCTAGTGGTTAATCTGCACACAACACCCAATTTTAGTGTACTGATATTGTTTTTTCTGAGCTATTGTTTTTTGTTTGTTTGTTTTTAAACTAAGTAGGTAAAATTTATACTTAGTTTTGACTCTACAAATAAACTTTAAAATAAATATACACCAAATATACACTTAACTGAGTTTTTTTTAAGACAGACAGCTTTGATTACCGTCTCTATTAGAAAAAAGAAAGTTGAGAGACATTGTTTCATTAACCAGTGGTAATTGGTTATTTAACAGTCAAATTGTTAAAAATGTGCATAATCATTCCAATGACAGTAAATAAATTAAGAATAAAAAAGAGAGAAACTGAATTAAATTGAAATTAAAATAAAAAAAAAAACAAAAAACAGTTTGAGCCATTTTTTCTATAAAAAGGACAGAGGACAGAAGTTTCCTGGGCAAACCAGCCAAGCCCAATCTGTGCAAGGGCTGATTCAACGACAAGAACATCGGTGCTGACCTCTGACATCACTCATGTCTCGCGATTCCCGGGGAAGCGGCAAGGCAGGGGAGGGCAGTAGTGTGTGGAGTGTGGAGGACACCGAAGCTATACCCTTTTTTGTTTTATGTTTTTTAAGTATATATGAATTATTAAAAGATTCCATTACTTTATGGTGTAGAACAGGGCTCTTCAATCCTGTTCCCCGAGGCCTGCTGTCCTGCCTTTTTTCCAGTGTCGCTCCCTGCAGCATCACACCTGATTCAAATGATCAGGATTGTTATCCAGCTTCTGTAGACTTTGCTGATAGTCTGAAAACAGAAACAGGCAGGACTGTGGCCTTGAGGAACAGGATTGAAGACGCTGGATGTAGGTAGAGTGAAAGAAATAATTCAATGGAAGTCATTATCGTAGCAGTCTTCGGCAGGGAATCCAGTCAATGTTCAAAAAGAGAAGAAAAGCCTTCACGGTGAAAGTGAAAGAAGAGACGAAACTCTTCCTAGTGTGATTATGTCCTCCTATACTTCTATATTTGTCGGATGTGAAGAGAACATGGCCGATGTTCTATGAAGCCTGCTAATTGAAAAAAAAAATTGCTCTGATTAGGCATTCAAACTATCCCGCGATCACATCTCGTGTGCAGACGCCATTAAAAGGCAACCACGTTAAAAAGGAAGAACAGTGAGAAAGGGGAGGAGGAAGTGAGATGGCAGAAGAGGTTGAGATGAGGAAGCACGAATAATCCATTGAAGAGACGCGACATGATTAGCAGCAGGAGACAAAAATATCCCGGGCCAAGGCTTTTTGGCTCAACGTTGCAACGGAGAAAAGCGTTACAGCAGTAACTCCTGCTGTCACTTTGCGGTGATTATAAAAATGACATAAAGACATTGACAATTTGACTTTACTGACTGTTTTCTGAGAAGATCTCTTAGGAGGGGGGATATCTTACTGTGCATTTTATTTGACAAATCCATGATGGTATGATAATGACTTCTTGGTAGTGATGGGAAAATGAAGATTCAAATTTGCTTCATGAACCAGTTGTTGTATTTTTGAGTCCTTAAGCATCATTGTTGGTTCAAATAAAGGGTTAAAAAAATGGCAAGTCAGTGTGCTTTCAGACCAATGTTGAACAGAGAGTGCCATCTACAGGAGTCCAAAAATTCAACAACTGTTTTATGAAGCAGATTTGAAGCTTCATTTACCCATCGCTACTTCTCTGCCATGTTGGGTGTTTGGAATCGTGAAAGTAATAATTTGGAGTGATGTTGCCTGTTAGAAACAATCTAGACGTGGGGCTGGCTTTGGCCGCCCTTGACCTCGGAGCGCCCCGTCCTTGTCTTCCTTCTTTCCTTGTATTTGGGCAAGCAGCAAGACGTTTGGACAGTGTCGCTTTAGACATATTTGTGTGTCCTGTGCATGGCGTCTCACGCCTCGTACAATCCATGAACATGTATTGTACTGTAATCTTCTTGGGTGTGAAAATGAGCCTAGATAGAGGAGTCAAGACACAAAAACAAAACTTTGTCCTATTTAAATGTGAACAGACAACATCGACCGTGCACTGTGCAAGGAATAAGATCTAGTATACTGGTAACATTCCACTGTTTATTACTCGTCTACTGTGTTCAACTTTTTCCCCATTTTCATTCTTTTTTTTTTATTTAAGAAAATCATGTTAAAAATCTTTCTATAGTATATATTTTCTTAGAAAACATAGAAAATAGTATAGTACATTTATTTTACATATGGAATATCCTCTGGTTTTTGTTTAGCATCATACATAACTCATTTTCGTATTTTCGCAGCGTATGGTGTTACACAATATGCATCGAAAGAACAAACATACGTCAGAAGAGATTTGGCAAAGAATATAAAACAAGTTCCATACATGCATACATACAATGCAGTGCCATGCAAACACAGTCAATTTGTCACCTTCTCTCTTTTTTTTAACCCCCCCCAAACACTTCATGCCTTCTTTGCTATACATATGTGACACTAGGTGCCGTCCAACTGCTGCTACTGCTCTTTTTAGGGCAAAGTCTGACTGATGACACGTAGATGTACATAAGAATTCGACACTGACTTGTCAGAAGAACCTTTTCCATAGCTGAGCTGTCACGTGTAACTAGAAACCCATGGTTGTTAAATTCACACTCAACTTTCCATGCCGTCACATATTTCACACAGTCTGGTGCAACATTGATCCATCATGACCCGCGCCATTGTTCTACAAGACACGCATGCACACTGACAGGTGACTGCTTGTGTGTGAATCATTCAGTTTGTCATCGGCACTGCAAGGAAAAACTCCCTCATGACAAAGCATGACAAGCCACTGGTCTCATTGATTGATGTCATTGAAAGACTGGTGTCTATTAGGGGCTGTGACCTTGTTTTTTTGGGGACTGCAACTGAAAGTGAGTATTCAAAAGAAAAAGCACATAACACGATAAAGATATCATTAAAACAACAAAAATACATTTCAAGAAAAAAAATCCATAATGTTTAGAAAATTAGGCTTTTTAATTTAAATACAACCATTATTCAAAGAATGAACCAAAAAAAATGATAGACTGATAATTAAATCTGGATTTTAACAATAATGCCATAATTCGATCAGAAAAGGCTGTATTTCTACCATAACCATATGATATATATTTGGCAGAATTAGAATCAGCACGATAATTAATAATTGCTCCAAAACTTCAAGAGACAATTTAATTCAAGTGTCAAATTTTCCTCCACTGTGACACAAAGCCAATATTGATGTTGGCAAAATTCAGCGTAATTATTATTTTTTTTTTTTTTACTGAACCAATGTAACTTAAAGACAATCTTCCTCATCTTCAAGCAGGTGACAAACTGCTCCTGTCACTTACTTCATTTTGATTCATTTGTAACATTCTGGTTTGACGATCAAAATATTTTTTTTTATAAATGTTCCTGTGATATTACACCTTTTTTTCACCTTCACAAACACCAATTTATACAACTAATTCCAACTTCACTTTTGTGGACTTTAATGTGACAATTTATAATAATCTATAAGATTCATCCATACTTTTAAAATTTGCAATGATGCTTTTCTTTAAAAAGGCAAGAACATTCAGGATGTAGCTTAATGCATCAGAATGAAACTATAAGCAATGAATAAATACATAAATAAATAAATAAAACATGAACAAAAAGCATATTTACTTTTTTTGCAATCGAGCAATCACATACTGTATTTTGTTCCCAATTGTCTTAGTTCATGTATTTAATTTGAGAACAGACTGTGTTTCCTAACTCTTGTTACTGTAAAAAAGCTACATTATCCTGCCAGAAACCAGCTTTGAAAGTCAAAATGTATATGAGAATAAACAAAAAGTTGCTAAAGTGCCACGAATGCAAACTTCAAGGAGGTTGAAATTTTGTCAAATTTTTGTGACTCAAAACCTTTTTTTCATTCTTTCATTCCTTTTTTTTTTAATTTTTTGGGCAATTCTTAAATCCTTTGCTCATAAAACAAAAGCTTACATGTTAATGTTAGTAGATTGTGAATAATTGTTTATTTTAAATCAGTGAAGGAACATGCTATTTGATATGTGCTGGAAAACATTCACAATTTTTGTTTTTCATAATATTCAAATACATTAACTGGTTTGCGCTGCTTAACTAAAGCCTACTGCAAAATTTGTTTCAACTGTTCTGACTGCTGAGTAGCAGTTATTGAAATTCTTGAATAAACCAATTGACTCTTGGGGCCATGCGAAAGAGTGTAAGTCACACTCACAAAATAGTTCCTAATGTCATAGTGTAAAGTTCAATATCAACACGATATTGTCAGTTTGCTACTTATACAAAAATGTTTGAATATTGAAGAAAACGCTGTGGCGTGTAATAAAAATGTGGTAATCATGTTAATATGTATTTGACGAAGGAAGTATTAAATGCACATGCAGTGATTGGTTATACATACTGTGTTTCTAATAAATGTTTTATAAACCATTCATTTGTGGACTCAAGAGATCAATTGAGAAAAATATTTCAGGAAATAAAAAGAAACCTTCAATGGTGAAGTCCACAGAAATTGATAATTTGAGACTTGAAAGGTGGATTGACTTCAAACTTAATAAAAGTGACAAATATTGCTGCTTTCAAAAAATAAATGTTCATGTGCTCAGATGTAAGCGCCCATTCCATCGGAAAAACATACATTCGTAAGCCAATTCACTAGTAACACATAACTGACATGTTACGACAGCAATAAATGAATCCTGCAGCCTGTGGATAAAAAAATCTTTTGAACTGGTATTTCATTATCATTATTGGTATTATTATTTTGGAACTGGACTAGTGATTTAGTAACTTGTGACTTTATATATTTTTCAAATCAAGTTTATGATAAGGGGAAGAGGGTTTTGTCCCCAACATGTATTTTACATCTAAATCAATTGCAAAATAATGTTAATAAATAAACGATAAATAAATGTCTCATCTGCAAGCGCCAATCTCATATACGGACCCCATCGAGTCTATTTCCATTTCCACAATGTCAAGTACGACGTGGGCTCGAACCTCCATGATTTTAATGCAAATGAAAGATGCCGCTACGATTCGCCACGCAATGACCCACAATGGTGCAAATGCCTCATGATTAGGGCTGGGCGATATGACCTCAAATCAATATCGCGAGAAATTGAGCAATTTTACCTCGATAACGATAAATGAAGCGTTTAAATCCTGTGCACGTCACTAACTAGAGGAGCTTTATCTTTAGCTATGTGCTAGGCTATCGCGTCCACCTCTTAGATGTTCTCTCGTTTGGTGTCGCCTCCTAATGGGCTGTTGTCACTTGTCGAACCTTGCTTCTCACTTTGAACTTTCAGCACAGCATGGTTGTGTTGTGGGTGGTGAAAAAGCTTCTGGATTTGAATCCCAGCTACGACAGCGACATCTGTTTTCTTTCTCGATCAGACGGGTGGAGTCACGTGACTAGAGGCGCTGTAGCGGTCTTAAAGGGGCATGAACATTGCCGCCTGTTGCGGTCTTAAAGGGGCATGAACATTGCCGCAGACAGAAAAGGCTTTTCTTATTTTTTTAAACACCGAATTTACCGACATGGGCAAAATGATTTCGGTCATTGTAATGAATTTCGGTAACGGTAAATTTTCGGTTTATCGCCCAGCCCTACTCATTATGCCCAATTTCATCTGTGCAAAATACCAAATGACAGAAAACTCCATCCATGCACACAGTTTGGCTAATATTTCTGCAGGGGAGTGTTTTCTTTTCGCTCTCTAGCCAGCGTTCCCTAGTCCGTCATTCTATCAAATAGCCCAACAGGTATGACTAGTCGATGTTAAACACTGCCTATAGTAACAACTCCACCAGGAAAGTGTGAAATACAAAAAATAATTAACAGAATCCATGCATTGCTGCATCTTGCTAAAACATGATATCCGGCGTGTTTTAGAGTTAAACCCTGTGTTCGTGTTTGTGTTTCGTGACATTACATTTTTTTCAGCATGGGAAAGCTTGTTTCACTTTGAGGAACGTACATTCAAATTGGCAGCTAAAGAGTTTACTGTAAGTCAGTCTGTTGCAAGAATTGGACTGCCAACTTTATCTTGCCTTGCAAATGGGCAACTTCACAATCGCACTCTGGAAAAGTACGAGAACTTAAGAACCCAAAGCTTCTACAGCAAGTGTCTATCCTGTACCTTGAGGTCTGCTGTCCTGTCTGATTTCCATCGTTCCCTGCTGCAAAAAAACTGATTGAAAAGATCAAGATCATGTTCCAGCTTCTACAGACCTTAATGATTACCTGATCATTTGACGCAGGTGTGTTGCAGCAGGGGGGACTAGAAAGTAGGCCTGACAGCGACCCTCGAGGAACAGGATTGAAGACCTCTGTTCTACAGATTTGGACTAAAGTTTTCCATTATGTTCAGATGCAAGACCAGATTCTGCCGAAGGACGTTTTAAACGTCATTGTGGAGGAGAAGAACATAACAACATATTTCTGATCTTTTTGCTTTATATGATTTACTCATTCGAACTCCCGTATTCTTCTTATAAATCACAGCTAAAGTTTACTCCACACCAACAATTTAAGGGGGGGGGGCATTGTAATCCATGTTGTTTTTGTTTTTATGTAGGCACAACTAATAAATTGGCAAACAGGTATAAATAAAAGTTATAGAAGAGATTTGGTTTTCTGGTGAAGTCTCGCTATCGTAAGCGTTGAAGCTCTGTTTGGAGCAAACGGAGGCCCCAGTTAACTCCCCAAACTTTTCAGTTGATGCAACACAAGCAAGTCATCAGTTGACAGGCACAAACAAATCAACACACATCATTTTCACTGTTTTCATTTTACCTTTCCACCATCCTGTTTGCTCTTTCTTGGCTTAACAGACTGCTTTGCACCTCGCTCTTGTAGATGTGGGCTGCTGGAGATAATGTCTGACTTAGAAAACTTTTCAGAGCAATCAACTACATAGTCATAATTTGCGCACAATTCTGGTAAGCTAGTTTCACAACTACTGTACCTAGTAGTAGAACTATGAGTATGCTGAGGTTGGTACCAATGAAAGACTGCCAGGACAAGTTTGTCCAATGGGACTGCGCTCTACGATGGTTTGCTTAGCTGCTATTGGCCGGGGTAAGCAGTGCTTGCCACAAAGGTGACAGACATCTTCACTGCCCTGTATCTTAAGAGATGTCTAATTACGTTATTCAACCAATATTCACTGCGAAAATTACAAACTACTCAGACATTTGTCACATGATCAGGATTCTCTCTAACGTCTATGCACTCAATCTCCTCCCTTTCTCTTTCCCTCTCTCTCTCCCGCTCCCTTTCTTTCCGCTTGGCCCGTTTCTTTTTCTTGTGTCTCTTTTTCGACGGCGGGAAGAAGGTGAGGAAGACGGGCAGGATGACGAAGCAGTGGAGCACGGTGCAGCCGGCTGTGAGGAGCGAGCACTTGAACAGTGTGTAGGTCAGATTGGAAGGCACAAACACTAAAGGTATGATCCCGATCACAAAGCAAGATGTGTTCTGCAGGATGGCCGCACCGTGCTCCTCCAATGCCAGCTTGATGCATTGTGTCCTCGTGTGCTCGGAGGCCAGCACAAAAGTGTACAGGTGTGGTGCACAGTGATCCATGGCGAAGTTCAGTGTATAAATAAGGCACAGGATTGAGATGCTGTCCATACCAACACTCCAAAGAGTCATCAAACCTAGGACGCCCAGCTCCACTGATGTAACTGTGAGGATGAGCCAGAAGTTCCCTAAGGGGTTAATGACAAGGAAGAAAGTCAAGATAAGGATGGTGAGTACACTAAAGCCTGAGGTTAGGATTGGAGAGATGACAGAGGAACTGTAGCGGTCCATGAACACAAATGTGGGATTGAAGGCAATGAATTTGATACTCTCGATTAGCATGAGTGGGCGAAGCTTCTCCAGAAGCTCTACCACCTCCTCACGCTTCTTTTCTGTGGTCCGTGCCACCAAATACATGCGTGAGGCAATTATATCGTACTCTTTCGTGTCACGGTTTTTAGAGAAGATGATGTCCTCTGTGAAATGCTGGTACTCAGGGCTCCGCAGAAATGAGCTTTTGAGAATATTGATGAAGTCACTCTTGGTTGACGCGCTCACATTCACCACGCGCAGGTAGTGGAAAAAGTTGTCAATCCAAGAGATCTTGTTGAAGCCGTGGCCGAGTGTCTTCAAATGCTCCTGCACTGTGGAGTTCCAATACTCAATGGGCTCATAAATGTAAAAACCAATCACAGGGCTGTAGTTGCTGAAGTAATTCTGCTGAGTCAGCGCGTATGAAACGCTTGGAGAGTTACTTGCCAGAAGGTTGACAATGTTTGAGCCGTCACTGATTTGTAAACATCCCATGAATGAGAACGAAGCATAGATGAGATAGAGAATAACCACAAAGGGCTTGACATAGGTGTTGGTAATCCACTCTGTGTAGTGTTCGCGCAGGAAGTGCTGGATGAAGTGGTTCTGGTAAGGGACACTGTCATGGTGTGTAGAAAGGTCATGGCCATCACTCATCATGGTTTTAAACCAAGTGGGCTGGCGGTCCAAGTACTCTACTGAGGGAATTTTACAACAGAAAACACTGTGGTAGCGGTTCTGTTCCAGTTGTCCAGCGAAAACCAAGCAGGAGCCATAGAACGAGAAAACGTAGAAGTAGTTGACCAGGATTGCGACGCACATGCTCTGGCAGAAAATTTTCACTGATTCAATATTGGTGAAAGGGCTGGCTCCCATGCCAAACGTGATGATGTAGAGCGAGCTGGTCATTGTGTAGCACACCATCACATCGGCAAAAGCGTCGGCGACGCGCTCCTTAAAAGGCAGGTTTTCCCTGGTTCTCCTCCAGCCTGCCAGCAGCTCGAATACCCCTTTGGTTCCATGACCTATAGGACACACAGAAGAGAAACCGGTCCGTCATTAGAGTGGTCATTAAGAGTGCATAGAATTATCAAAGACACACTTTTCAAACTTCTCCCATCTGGCAGATACAACAGGAACGTCACTGGCTCAGGTAACACTTAGAAAACAGTAATCCATGTCTTTGCTCCATCTCAGCTGGATCATTTTGGAGTCAGCCAGCCCCCTCTCAAGCTTCGCTAGTTGGTCCAAAATGCTGCTGGTCGCCCGGTGTTCATAGAACATATAACTCCAATTCTGGCTGCACTTTACTGAGTGCCAGTCCAGTTTAAGATTCTTTTGTTTGTTTAAAAATCTCAAAATGGTCTTGCTCCAGATCAAACTCAGAGTATTTGAATGTCTGCATCCTTGCACCATATATAAATATATATATTTTTTTTTACACTCACTAAACTGTCACTGCTGCCGAACCCGAATACATTGTCCTTTTCTTTTAAATTGTCATTGGATTTAAATTGTTCTTATATACACTGCCAAATTGGCTCTTTGTTTATTGCATTGAATATTCTTTGTTTAAGACAGAGGGAGACAATCAATTCAAGCATTTCTTTGTTCAGGGCTACTGTTGTGTTTTTACTCCGCATATGACAAAACACCATCTTGGATCTTTGTATTGTATGTTTTGCTTTCGAAAATTGAGCAAAATGTTGAGAAACCTCAGAAACTCAGTTGTATGATTCAAAATTTACTGAATATTTTACAGGTGGACAGCTTACATGCACTTTCAAATGATGTTGCTGATAAACAGTCAAATTAAAACAGGCTGGCAAGTGTGGCTAGAGAAATGGCTTTTTGCAACCCAAAGAAGAAGCTGAAGCAAAATGAGGAGAGGAATATGTGCCTGGGAGGCAAGCAGCTGTTCAATGCTAATCAGCTTTGGAGCTCACTGGAAATTCTGTGAATGTCTGAATGCTGAATGATGCACAACCAGAATGGAAGCAAGATGACAAAAGCTTGAGAAGGAAGGTGAAGTAAAATAAGATGGAGACAGTGAATAGGTAGCTGAGGTTCAGCAATTATAAGACCTGCAGCACTTTAAAACGGATGGATGGATGGCCGAGATCATCCATAGATGTGGTGGGGAAAAATGTTTAGGTTTAGTTGAAATTTTCTTTCAAAATTTCAAAAAAATCAAATTTTCCTTTAATTATTTGCACTAAATAATCAATAGTAACACATGAATATGTCCATGCTTCATGGCTTCCCATTAATGACTTAGAGTTCACAAAAGAAACTTCACAAAAGACACTTTTAGACATCATTTTACGTGCGCTGAGACAAAAACACACTACATGAACCTGGTGTGAGTGAAACAATGTTTATCTAGTTTAATTCCTAATTTACTCTATCAAGATAGCTACTAAACTCACAAGTCTGAATCCCACTGGTAGTAGAGATTTATTAGCATTTGGAAAGAGGAACATGATCCTGAATGCAGTGAACACACAAAATTGTGCTTTTAAATTGTATGGATTGGCTTCATTGAAGTTGATGTAGTCTTCAGTCTGAGATTGTAGTATTTCCTCAAGAAAAGAAAGAATTTTTGACTGATGTTGAAGCTGCTTTAAATAACGTTACAAATTTGTTCAGCAATTTGTTTATTTTTTTCCGCTGCAACATGATGAATTGCCTAAGAATGGCCTTCATAACCAGCTGCAAAGCCCTATCACCTACCCCCGCTTGTTTAAGGGACAGTGTGTGCTGTCTGGCAGCCACTGCAGCAGTTAGTCAGCAAACGGGTTGGCTAAAGAGCGAGAGGAAGATAAGAAACCATAGCTCACTATGAAAGGACGCAGAGACGCGAGGCATTGTATCTCAAGGCTGGCCTACTCGTAGGTTCAGGGCTCAATGGATTGTTGGAGGGCAGTTTGTCAACATTTGTCCACCAGGCTATTTTATCTTGAGATGAGGTGTGCATGTGCATGTGTTCAATAATCCCACAGCCTGATCACGGCACTCTAATAATGGAAGCCTTGGCTGCATTTGCCCTCTTATCCTCCCTTGGCCCACACCAAAATGCCACTGAGTCATTAAGCTAAATCACTCCACGGAAACCTTTGTGGCTCTCGCCCCCCTAAAACACATCCATCACATGGCAAGAGAGCGTGTCAGCTCCTCCCACCCTCCATACCGTCTTCCAATCAGGTAGACCGCAGCAATGGTAGCGGAGACATTATAGCGAGGGGGATGTTGGACTGTAGACGAGATCGAAACTCAAATAAAACAAATGAGGAAAGTGAAAGAGAGAGCGAACGCATGGGAGGACAAAATCAATCTTCAAACAAAAATCAATATTTGAGGAAGAACATTTTTTATGAATGCCATTCCTCTGGTCTTTAGCCACATTGGACCAACTTTTGACTGTGCAAACTTGACCTGCTTGCATATATGCAAATATGAATATTTCTTTCCTGTCTTGGGTTACGTTTTAAGTTTGTATTTTTATTTTTTCAATGCTGCTTTTTTCATTTTTATCCTTGTGATGTTTTGTTGGTCATCTATATATATATCGTTTGAAAAAGTACCTTGTATTTGCCCCAAAGACACTTGCCAGGTGATTTTCATGGAAATGATTTTTCCCTTTCAGTAGAATTAAAATGTCATTTCATATCTTAATTATTGTCAAACATAATACAATTGTAAGATTTCATCAAGAAAGTTTAAGTTTAAATCAAGATGCTTTTCCATGCAAAGTTTGCATATTCTCTCTGTCTTTTGGTGGTACTTTGGCTGCCTTTCATAGTCCATGTACGACCATGATGTTTGAATACACTCTAAATTGACCAAAAACGGTAATGTATGGATGTTAGTAGATATCTCTCGCCCAGGATGCTTCACCTGGAAATAATAAATATAATAACATAAAAATACAAACAAATAAATATTAGAATAAATGAAAAATCTGATTAAAAAAATTAAAATGAATAAAAAATAAAAAAATAAATTAAATAAATAAAAAATAAAATATAATTTCATAAATAAAAAATAATAATAAATAACAAATAAATAAACACAATAAAATAAAAATAATAAATGCAAAACAATTACCGTATAGGAAATAAGGGTGGATGGATGCATGGCTATACAAATAAAGAAGAAAATTACTAGAGCTGTTTTTATGCCTCTTTGACGTAATGATGAAAGCACAAGTAGGAAAAGACCTGTTCTACTGTATCAACATCTAAGATAACAATAGAAAGGCTCGCCTCTTCACCTCGGTGCAAATCGCCTCCAGGAACACTTATTATTGATGATGAATTCTAATTACACGATTAATCCCACAATCGACAGGATCGGTTTGATTGATTGATTGATTGCTTTTATTTGGTGATAGCACATAAAAGAGCGGATTAGCACTTACCGACATTCAGTCAAGTACCATTTCCGTGGATGAAAATAACACTAAAGCCCCAGGGCTTAGTTCCATTGTGACCCTCAGTGCATAAAAACAAATACTACAAGAAAAAAAAACATTAATGTACAACAAAGGTCACTCAGAATAAGCAATTTACTTGCTCAACTGGACCCACCCAATCTCATGGAGGGTAAACCATTTGGAAGCAAAACAGTATTCATGTATGTGGATCAGAAATTATACTATTAGGCCTGGCACACACATAAGGATCTGTTAGAGTGTCCACATAGAACTAGTAAAACATTAATAGCAAAAGAGTCTCAAAGGGCATCACAAGATCACAGATTAGTGACATCCGCTGACCTAAACCCGACAACCCAAGCAAGGAAAAACTCAAAACCCCGTTTTGTGAAAAAAGAAGAAACAGTGAGAAAGAACCACAGATCTCCATCTGCCCTTGCAGCAAGACCAGGCTACTGTGAGCTGCGGTTTAACTGGAGCTCATTCAAACAGTGAGATGGCGAAGGTCCAGTTTTGTGTGGTCTGAAAGAAGTATACATCCCACTCCACTGGTCACAAATGAGGTTCTATGGATGAAGACTCTCTAGCTTAATTCCCTCTCACCGCGAAGAGAGCGCATGTCAGATCACGCTTCCTTCATCTTGAACTTGGCAGTTATATCACTGTGACCGTTGTACTAGCTTCTACTTGAACTTTCTCATCTATGGCAGTCCTGGCACACTTACTAGCTGAATCCAGTTAAGTCCCCTGAGTCACACATTGTTACATAGGCTCGTCCCTGTGTGAAGGAGTGGCGAAGATCGTATAAGAACAGGACATTTTGGACAGGACAGACCATGTTCCACATCTGGCAAAAAAATGGCTGTGGCGTGTAAATTTTTCTGGCATCTATTGGATAGGTCAAACTGATAATAAACG
Source organism: Idiotropiscis lumnitzeri (assembly GCF_059441095.1). Classification (NCBI taxonomy): domain Eukaryota; kingdom Metazoa; phylum Chordata; class Actinopteri; order Syngnathiformes; family Syngnathidae; genus Idiotropiscis; species Idiotropiscis lumnitzeri. The sequence goes on from NC_142411.1 coordinate 10,384,004, forward strand.
AGGATTGAAGGTAAATGGACTGGTAGAAGTTCCCTCAGGATAAAGCAGCTGCCAATGTTATATGTCATATATACCATGTCATATACTTACATGATATCGATATTAGGCATAATACAACTTGAACAAAGTAATGATAGGGTAACTCGACCTTGAATGTTGTCATTTTGACAGTACAATAATTGTTTCTGTCGGACGACGATAAGATTCCGAACTGATTTATTAAAAGCGTTGCAAAATTTGCTAGGCTATCACGTCATCCATTGCGACATTAAGAAACCAACACAGGAGTCGTTCAAGTTTTCTGAGGCATATCATAAGTTTCCATTTTAGCTTTCTAAATTCTATAATCCAAGGGATGTTTCTAATTTCAGTAGTTTACTATCGAGCGAATGCTGAACTCGTAAAAAGCCCCACAAGCCAACCTTTTTATTCATAGTCGCAATAAAACAAACAAAACAAAAAAAGTGTTATTTAAGCTCCTACATGGAAACGTGCCATTTGATTTGTGAATATTTTATATCAAGATGAAGGCTGCAGTACGTTGCTCCGTGGGAGTCAATAAAAAGGTGTGTTGGTGGATAATCTATTTTTAATAGGACATGTTGCAGGAAGTGGCAGGATTGAATATCCCTAAATATAGCACCAAGGAGTGACAAAGTGTTGCATTTTTTAAAGGGTCATTGTCAATCAAACTGGGTACGAATGTATATTTAGCTCCACTGGGCTATTTTGATATGGTTTTTGTCAATATTTTCTTGTGAAGTCATCTTATATTAAAGGTACAAGACAGTCATCATTTGTTTTTTTTCTTGTTCAGTCACAGAAAAGAATGAAATTATTTTTTTTACCTACTGTGTTGATGTACTTCCTGTGCTGTGTGGCCTTAAATCCATTGGTATTGAATGCATGCAATGCATGATTGTGTAATTCATTTTCATCCATGACGATGGAGACCACACAAAAATAAACTGACTAGTAATCAACTCGATTCCGTATTTACAACTGGATTTAATGCATTAAGAGTTGTGATGCTGAAAATAAGACAGCATCCATCTACAGACGCACATAGCACCCTTGCAAAATGCTTCATGAATTTGATTAGTTTGAAACTAGCGACACATTCGGAAACTGGTGTCCTTGAATAACCAAGTGAACCCCTAATCACTCAATGTGCTGGATAGAACCTTGCATCACATTCTTTGCCATCTGTGTCTGAATTATTTGTGTGAAAAGGTGAAAGAGACTATGCTGCAAAGCACCTTGAAATGCACCTCATTTTTTATGTGCCGGTAAATCTTCAGCATGTCCATTTGTGAACAGTGAGTGGGTGCGTCCACGCAGGAGTCAAGGAACCATTCCGATGGTCTTTTTAAAAAACATAATTTTCCTCGCTTGATGGTTGAAAATAATCTCTCCATACCTCCATACATACATGCCTTGGAAACAGGTGGCGCAACAACCCTTAGCTCTAAAGCCATTTGAGCTTTTATTAGAAATCATGAAAAGACACTAAATGATAATAATAAATGATAGGGAAAATAGCAATAACACACTTTCATTTATTTATTTATTTTTTTTGTAATTTTTTTCCCATGACATCAAAATGGCACCATGCCATGAAAATATGAGATATGGATTACGTTTGACATCTTTGCGGTTTGTTCATTGTATTCAATAAATGATAAAAGGTCAAAGGTTAGTAAAACAAGTGAATTTGATTTTGGCTTCGCTGTGACGTAAATTCGATATGCATTATTCAAGTACCTGTCCACTTCATGATTTATACACGGCCAATCAACTCGAGAAAAATGGCTGAGCGGTGACATGCCTGCATCTTGTGCAAAGCTAAAACTTGGCAACGGGTTACCAACCTCAGAGGAGTAGAGGATTACACTGCTTCTATTATTTCGGGAGAAAATCCTAAGCATTTCAGAATTAGAATTGTGCTGTGTTTGGGTACATTTTGCGGAGGATGGTGTCACATAAGAAATAAAAAATACTTTCCCGATTTTTACTGCACAGTGGTCAGTCCACAGCAATGGAAGGAAGAAGATGTGGATGTATACAGACAGTTTGCCGAAAATTAACACCTTAGGTGTTGAATTAACACCAGCAGATTTTCGGTGTGGAAAAAGTCATAACATAGATACCCAAAACTTCAAAAGATGAATAAAGGAGGCAATAGATACACAGAGGCATGGAGATGAGGGCTCTAAACTCACACCTGCTAAACTGCCAAATGCGGGTTGATTCTTATTGGTAGGTGCTGATTAAAACGTACGAGTTGAGAGGCAATTGTGTCATTATTTCTGCCTGATGAACGTTAATGTGAATGCGCTCAAGCTGATGTCTGCGAATTATTTTTTAAACAAAGACAATTTTTGTTCAAGAGGGCCAAGTTGCATTTGACCTACAGAAAAAAAACCACCTGAAGAAAAAGCAAAAGACGTTCATAACAAAAACAAAGTGTATGGCTTGTTGGCTCTCCTAACACTGATAAAAACAAAAATATTTTGTTTCTTGCTCCAAAAAAAACAGCATAAATATACTTCAATAGCCTGAACAGAGGAGTTGAGACGTGAGCATTAAATGACAAATTGCTTTGTGTTTCACCTGCGGGCAAATATTGTAAAACATGTTTTAAACCCAGCAAGACTCCAAATCTAAGAAAATACTTCTGCTTAATTGAGTGTTCCTGAAAACAGAAACATGTTGTGCCACCGTGTCGTACAAATTGGACTATCTATGCGATGCAGGTAAATGAGTTGTGCAAATACGACAAGCTGTGAAAAACGGCATGTTTGCCACTGATACAAATTGCAGGCAATGTGTTTTACATGCCACACCAGCTGCAAAGGCCCACAATGCACGCCACGGTTGGTATAGTTTGGTTGTTGGACACGGTGGAGGGTGAAGGCTGGTAGCGTGGAGAACATTTATTTTAAAGGTCATCAGAGAAAAAAAGTTTCACACAGTGGGTGTTAATTGTTAAATAGAAAAATTATTTGGTTCAGTAGAGTAAGCGCAAAATAATTAAACATGGGACCAAATTGCTTTCTTGTCTGTTGCGCTATACCAACATACGATTAATAAATGATAACTTTTGAATGTGATGTGACTCTCAATACTTGCCATGTATGTTCATTCATTTTGCTTTGACAAAGACCACTGAGAAGTGTATTTTTGTGTTATTTTAATGATTATGTATGCTTATTGAACAAGACTTTTTTTTTTCTTTTTAAATTACAACACTACTACTACTACGAATCAACCGGTTTTATAGAAAGGTTTTCGAGATATGCAAGCATTAAGAATTAAATAGTGAGAGCATTTTGATGTAATGCCTCATGAATAAAGATTCAGTTTCCGAAGCAAAAAATGTTTTCCTCCACTTTCAGCTCAGTGTCAAGGTCTGATGTGTGAAAATATCACATTAATAAATAATTATAATCCTCAACTTAAAGATTGTCAGTTTTTTACAGATGGCTCTGGTTTTGGTTCGGAATATGAAGCCTCGCTCAGGGCAGTGGCGGATTTATTCAAATAGGATCATCACCAAATCATGAAAAATCCCCAAATATTTGGATTGTGATGATGTAGCAGTTTCTCAAATTGACTCCCATGCATAGTTGCTAACTTGCTGCATAGCTTGATGGATTGTTTTTAGAGTGATCAAGAAAGTTGAAGAATGTCAAATTGGCCTTTTAATTTCTCTCTATAAGGGCCTTGGAAGGGAAATTCCTGGGTTTTGTCCTCATAGGTTGCACGCAGACTTTTAGGGCTCCTGAGAAAAATGGGTGACACTTAAGAAATATTAAATTTTCTTTTATATGAAACAAACATGTTTGATGAATCTATTATCTTCCAGTCTCATATGCATCATGATTGGAGCTGTTCAATTATTTTCGTAATCAATTATTTTACCGATCGATCTAATCCAATTTCATTTTGCATTGACGTCTATTGCATTCCGCTTTTTAACCATTAGTTTATGAAGCAATTATCGTGCAGTATTATATATGTTTAGCGTTGAAAAAAAACCACCAAAAAATATTAAGCAATATCACACTAGAGGGATTGATGTAGTTGCCAATATTATTAAAAATATTCAGTCATTGTTTTTCAAATTAAAAGCTGATGTTTCTCAAAAGTTTTTTTGATTAAACACAAAATAATCAGTCTGCTTTCATGCAGGCCTACAGAAATCAAAGCATAATTGCTGTTGACAGGCTGAAATCAGAGGATTTGGACGACTATCAAGTGTATAGGACACGAAAAAAAAATTTGCGTAAAAACTTTTTTAAAATTGTGCAAGTACAAATAAGATTACGATTACTTTGGTGAAACTAAATTAAAAGGCCTCAAAAAAGATGCAGAAAATTCTTTATTTTCACCCGTACGCTGAGCACCGGTTCCCCTCAAGGATGCGTGCTGGGCCCTCTCCTGTACGCCCTCTACACCTACGACTGCAGCCCGGCCCACGGCAACAACACCATCGTCAAGTTTGCTGACGACACGACAGTGGTCGGTCTGATCTCGGAAGGTGACGAGACAGCCTACAGAGAGGAGGTCCAGAGACTGACGGCTTGGTGCGAGGACAACAGACTGCAACTCAACATTGCAAAAACAAAGGAGATCGTCATCGACTTCAGGAGGAACAAGACGGCGCCGCCCCCCCTCTGCATCGAAGGCGTGTGGGTGGAGAGGGTCCACACGTTCAAGTTCCTGGGAGTACAGATCTCTGATGACCTTTCTTGGACACACAACACCACAGCAGTGGTAAAGAAGGTCCACCAGCGTCTGCACTTCCTGAGTGTCCTCAGGAAATTCAACCTGGACAGGAAGCTGCTGCTGGCCTTCTACCACTCGTCCATCGAGAGCCTGCTGACGTACTGTGTCTCCACCTGGTACAGCGGCTGCACTGAGGCGGACAGAGTGAGGCTCCAGAGGATTATTGCGCAAAGGATTATTGGCTGCCCTCTCCCCTCACTGTCGGACATCTACACCGCCCGGTGCCTCAGAAGGGCTCTCAACATCGTCAAAGACAATACCCACCCAAACTCACACCTGCTCGACCTGATGCCCTCTGGCAGGCGCTACAGGTGCATCAAATCAAGGACCAATAGATTGAGAAACAGTTTCTTCCCAAGAGCCATCTCCATTCTAAACTCACACACACACACACGACCACCCGTACCTTGCAGAACAGCATATATCCTATTCAGTATTATTTTCCATTGCACTAACTATTCTCTTATTTATCAAATTCATATATTTATCTGAATTATTGTTGTATTGCACTGGAGAGGGGAGCTCTCTAATCTCGTTGCACACTTGAGTACAATGACAATAAAGGGATTTCTGATTCTGATGAGCTAGATCCGCCCACTGGCCGTTCGACCCATTGCCACCACAGAGAAGATTTCAAAGGGCATTGCTTAAATCCATGGCAGTGTGTCAATTTGAGAAACTGCTCATTGCGATATGGGTATTTTAGTGTTTAATCCAACATATTACATTTTGAAAAAATTGTGTCCCATACCAGGGCTCTAAACCAGGCGTGGGCAAACTACAGCCCAGGGGGCTACATGCGTCCCGTTAAATGTTTGAAAAAAATTTAATGAATAAATCTTGTTAATGTTTTATTTTCTAAATACTGTGGTTTTTCAAAGACATATATTGTTGTAAGGCCTTTGTTCAATGTCATTTACAATTAAATGTATTTTTTTTTCTACCATGATATGAGGTTGTTGCTCTAAATGATGATTCAATGAATAAAAAAAAAAGATTATTATTTTTATAATGGACTAGGTGTTGATGAATCAATTAGTCTAATGGTGATCAGGGGCGGAGTCGGCATGGGGTATTTTGGGAATTTTCCCGAATGGCCGGTGTAGTTCCAGGTCGGTCCTGGACATCTTGGCCTCCAGCAGCTGTCCCCCCAGCAGGGTACACACAGGACTGGACCAGTCATTCCAAATTATATACACCTTTGCCCTCTATGTGGCATAAGTTACCAATCAACTGCAAAATTGTTGCGAATTGTTCGTGCCTGGGACAACAGCCACAAGGACACATCATGAAATAATTCTTGCGCAACCACAAATGAATCACACAACTATGGGGAATAACATTTTCCCGTGCTCAGGGGTGGAAAAAAAAAAAATCGACCATCGCATTCAACATATTGCTGTAGCTGCAGGCGAACTCATTAGTAGAAACGGGTTTCAGTAAACTGGGCCAGATTCAAGATGGTCTGAACAGCCCTTGGTGGAATTTCTCATAACTAATAAAACAGGGAAAAATATGTGTAGTGAAGTCTCAACGTGGGTTGCCACATTAGTAGACCGGGCCCTCAAGTGAGAAAAAAAAAGTCAGTATCCATTTCAAATAGCAACCCTGATGTGACATTGATACAGTGATAGGAGGAGTATGTGTCAGTCAAGGCCTCCAGGGAGGAGGGTGGACATCTGCTGTCTCTAAGGTCCTGTCACATAAAATTATAGACTTAATCAAGTCCTCTTCATCTCGTCTCCTCCTGCATTGCCTCCTCTCTCCTTTCCTCTTGTTATTTGTCTTTTTCATTACGACTCCCGTGTTTTTATTCTCACGTTTTTCCACCTTTGCTCCTTTCTCCTTTGCTAAAGTGCCTTTTCCAAAACACCACCCCCACTAGGTCACAAGAAGTTCATTAAAATGCTTTTTCTTACATTATTTTTAAACGTCAGTCATGTCACACAGCCTACAGCAGGACTGTATCGAAATCCAGAGTAATCCTTTGACCTTGTGGCGTATGGACAGTACTGCTGGCTATACTTAATGTATTAAAGAAGAAAACAGCAAGAAAGTGGCGGATTAAAAAATTGTTGGTTTGCATAGTAAAAAACAATTCTAGTGGTAGGTGGACTAATGGCTTGGACAAAGAAGTTTGCCAAAATCACAGTTGGGATTGCTGCGGCCTGTAAATATGACGTCTATTAAAAAAAAAAAAAACAAACAAAAAAAAAAAACATTGGCCCAATTTGTCTATCATCAGTTCAGAAGATTATTATTTTATTCAACTGAGAGGTTGCCTTCTACTAAAGTGTTTTGCTTTTACTAAATCCAAAAACAATTACAAAAGATCTGAGAGGAAGAAAAACGACAGAATGATATTCTGTCACATGAATCAATGTGACACCTAGCTATTTCCTCTACAAACTTGTATTCGATATGAATAAAAATGTTTCGTAGTTAAGACAGCTATCGCATAAAACCCCTGATAGCAGGATGCTATCGTTTCAACGAAACACACTCCCATACTCACCCATAGCAAAGAATGGAATCCCCAACAGTGTCGAATTGAATTTCCCATCTGATATGAAAAAGATCCCTGCTGCTGTCACGTTGGCAATACAGATGGTCAACACCCCCAGGAGGCCCAGGAAGGGTTTCCCTCTCAAACAGTCCCGCATGGAGCTGGATATGGTGGCAGCCAGGAGAACCAGCACCAGGCTAACCAACACCTCCCCTTTGGCTAGCACGCCTGTCTGATGGAAGTCTCGCCACAAGCTGAAGGAGGTGAGGGAGTGGATGTGGAGCTGGTCCGGTCCGTGAGGAGCTTCGGCAGTTGACAGCCGACTGACCAGGGCACAGAATTCATTCTCCCAGCGCTCTGCAATGGCATCCTGCACCACGGGTCCGTTGTTGCGGAGGTAGTAGGTGATCTGGACAGCGCGGGCGAACTTAACTTGTTGGTCCCGGCTGTTGGGTGAGAAGGACACGCCTCCCAGCTGGTGACCGATGAAGGACACGCGACCATCCTGCAAGAGGTTTCAAGGACATGGGAGTTAACATTCACCAAACTACGGAATTATGTCAGCACTTTGTTGAGCAGCAAAACGTGGCAGTATTAGAACCAATAAACAGTAGTGCAGCAACAAGTTCCATTGATTAACAAACTCTTTAAATGTATATAAAACGTAGACAGAAATGGATGATATAGTGGTACAAGGTTTGAGAATGAAGTGAATGTTGGCTCATTATTTGTCACGATTAAAAAAAGAATGATGTCAGCAGTAGGACAGTAAATGTGTACAACGTTAACCAGAACATTCGTATTCTCAAAATTAAAACAAAAAAGTATATTGAACACAACAAAAAAATATATCATTAACCAGGAAGTCAAACACCCAAAATTATTTGTAATAATATGTTCCTTGTTCCTTAATTTTTTTAAACATGGCATTCTGATTAATATTGCATATGAGCGATATGAGTAATAAAATTCACTTGTTTTTAGCCATCTCAAGGGTGGCCAATTTGTCACTTTCTGTCTGACATCAAAATGACATCAAAGTTGCCCAGTTGCTCAGGTAACATCCAATCACTGCTCATCTATTTTTTTAAGCTGCGCCATGATTGGTTGTTCGTTGAGCCTGAGGAACTGCGATGTAATTTTTAGTGGTAAAATGGCTGCCACTTGAGATGGCTAAAAACGGGCGGATTCTACTGCCACTGATTTTACTAATTCATATTCTGCAAACGCAATAATAATCAGAATGACGTGTTTCAACTCGTGGAGCTCCATAGAATATATTCTTTAATAATGACAAGGCTACAGAGAACGTTAGGTCCAGACGTATCGCAATTCACCACACACCGAGCGATGTGACTGAAACTGTCTAAACTGTCGCATAGTGTGCGAAGTTCTGCTGCCAGTTTTCATGAGTGGCAGCCCATCAGCCACCGGTTTTGCTCCATTTCCAAATTGAAAACCTTGATCAATGGAATAGCATGGTTGTAGATTGTTAGAGCCAAATCTAAAAATACCATATTATATCACTTCAACTTTTACAACCAAAATCAACGTTTCCACTTATACTCAAGTGTCAGCCAGTCGCCATCATTGCCAAACAGCATTATAATACTTGACCATATTTATAAATTCATATGCACGTCGATAAAAAAGTGAAGTGTGGACAGTCTCTGTCGTGTAAATGCACAAATACGCTCTCCATTATTTCTCAACCACTTCCTCTCTTTATACTATTATCGCTACAGCGACCAGGGGAAACGGCTTCTTCCTGGAAAAATTGTACCATGTAGGTTGTAGATCAATCGATAAAAAATAATACAGTACAGTATATTTAGCACCTTTAAATGTTGATTTCCTCTTCAGAACTCTGGGCGGTTGTAGTTTTTCTGTTGTATCAAGTTAGTTGATATGCATGAGTTTTAATCGCCATGTCACAGATTTTGTGCCAATTATATTTCATCCATTAATGGTCTGTTTGCAATTCCTCAAGCAAATCAGTGTCAAAGACTATTAGCCCGCCTCCCTCGCACGACATTTAAAGGGAATGAAACGAGCCTCTGGCGAAGCAAGTCATCTGTGTTCACACTCACAACGGCGCAAAACGCCCTTTATATCATTTGCCGTGATGCACCCAATTGCATGGGTCTGCAAAAATGACAATGATTTACACCACCCCTCATGCCAGACTTGCACTGAGTACAAAAATAGAGCCTTATATTTCAATAATTCAGGACCAAATTCGTAATAGTCTTTGAAGATGTATCTTCAAAAATATTAATTGTATTCAGAAACAAATCGCTGAAATGATTTTGAAGGTTCTTTAAACTATCACTCAAGTAAACTGCTTTCGGTGCAGCCTGTCAGGAATCTCTTCTTTTGCTAGTCAATGCATATACAATCTATTTTCTATGATTAAATTGTGTGTGATTTATTTGCACTGCAAGGTATTATCATCAGCGCGTGAGAAGACCGAAGAGGAAATAAATGCAGGGAATATCCGCAGCAGCACCGAGCACAGGTGGATTTGAAGGATGACCAGCCATAACATTATGACCACTTGCTCAATATAATGATATCAAATGTTGTGCCTTTCCAATCACAATGCACAGTTTACATTTACACAATTGGAGAGGCATTAATTTAAGCAGTGTACAACTGTACTGCATCATGAGAACTGTGCCTAATATTTTGATCACCTCAATTAGCTGCGCAAAAAAAAAAAAAAAACTCAATAAGATCACCTCAGTATTTTTGCATTCTACACTTGATTAGTTTCACAATCATTCAAAATCTCACCTTCCATTTTTTGCTTTTGGCAGAGGTCACAGCGCTAGGCGCGTTCATTGCGGGTAAAATGCGTAAAAATGCACGTATCTGACACTATTCTAAAATCTAATTCTGACGTTTTTATGCCAAAGGAAATACACATGAACATGCATTTGGTTTCATTCATTTGAATTGAAGGTTGTCAGAAAGGTCAATGTGACATTCAAGGACGCTTTTGACTTGCTTTTATTGCCTTGTCCACACATGGACAGCCAGACGTTTATTGCACTGCATACACTATACGCCATCAGCCAGTACCGCTTGCTGACTCATCCATTCGCCCATCTTCCAATCACATTCTCTCAACATGACTATTTAAACTGTTCATGTTGCTGCTGCATCTTAACTTCTGTTGTGTAATTCAACAAAGACAATTGGGGTGCATGAGTGTAAAACAAGAACTGAACTCAGTGTGATACACTGACAGGCAGTCGTGGAAAGTAATGTATTAAAAAAAAATCTTTTTGGTGGCTGTACTTCACTTGAATATAAATGTTGTAATTTTTTTTGGACTGTTTGCATTTGCTAAAAAATACCATCAATACTTTCTACTCCTCACTGTCTCATTACTTCTTTCAACCTCCGTGGATGAAATGATATAAAAGACGATTAAGTCACTAGTGATGATTGAGACCTTGAAAAAATGGGCGCAAATATTCAAGAATGTTTTGTGGTGAAAATGTCAATTCTCTCAGCTATATAAAAAAGGTAAAGTTTAGCAATCTGTCAAATCAAAAATCAACGTATTTTTTTATTGTTATTATTAGCTAATTTAGATTTTTTTTTTTTAAGTGAGATCACACTAGATATAGTATTTTTTTTTCTTGTTTTTTTTTTTTGGGAGAGCATAAAAACCTCAGCAGTGAAAAAAAAATCGAATAACTCGGTCAAGTCGACAAGTGTAGATTGACACACCCACAAACATCATGTTTCTTCGCTGTCCGGACTCACTTGAGATGATTTTGGTCATGGTACAAAATATGTACAAAAATAAATAAATAAATAGCAGGTGGGCAGATTGCACAAATAAATTTAGAGACAGTTGTTTTCTTGTGAGTGAGTGCAGTTTCACTTTACTTAAAATTCAGCAACTTAAAGCGTTATTTTCTATTAAGGAATACCATATAAACAGTCATGTCATGTCATTATCCACACCAATTATCCTGTACAGGGTCGCGGGAGGGTGCTGGAGCCTATCCCAGCTGACTACGGGCGAAAGGCGCGCTACATCCTGAACTGGTTGCCAGCCAGTCACAGGGCAGACATAGACACCATCACTGAGTGGGAACTGAACCCACGCTGCCCGCACACAACTCAGGCGAGTGTACCACTACACCATCAGGGACCAAATAAACAGTAATTAGTTATTAAACTGTAGTTAAATAAACATTTATTTTGCAATACATTTAATGCAAAATCAAATTGATCCAGTTATTCTATGGAATAATCAGTAGGGCAATCAATTCTGAAAAAAATATTTCATAGTGACAGTCCATATATTAAACAATAATAAACAAATGCGCAGTGCGAAATATGGTTCCTTAATTCAACTTTTTACCATGCTAATGAAGCTGTAGCATGGCGACATCCATACTTGTCCGATGCGGCAGATAATCGCATGTAATCTGAGTATTGCCATATGTTGTGGTTGTTGCTGCAAAAGCAGTCAGCAAATGTTAATTAACCATAGGCCGGTCACGTGGCAAGTCACTTGCTTGTGGTGGGCATGCAGGATGAAACCACAGACCAACATCACACCTCAGCTACCACATATTATTTTGTTGAGAGTTTCTTTGTGCTCTTCCTGTATTTAAATTGTTTGTGTGAAGATACAGACTTTCTCAAGTTAGATGAGTGCTTATGAAAAAGGTGATGCATATATTGAAGAATGTCTGAATGCCACTAACAGAATTAAATAAAATCCAGAAATCAAAATTAAAGATGTGCGGAATTTCCATATTAATTTTGACCACCCACATTTTCATCAAGAAAAGTACACTATGATATTTAGGAAACTTTTCATTTCTTTTACATATCACCATCCTTAAATCCTTCTCTCTACAATGGCAGTTAAAATTTTGAAAAAAAATCGAAAACATTTGAATGCAAGTTTAATGATGGTGATTTTTTTTCTCGATTCGGTCTGCGTGAATAGGAATTTGACTATCATCATGCAACAGATTTTTTGCACCGGAGTCAGAATTGAGTCACAGAGTCACAATCCAATACCTCGCCATTGCATCAAGAAGAAAAAACATAAAAATTGTAACACATGATTTATTCCATAGTAAGCATCACATTTACAACACACTACTTTTAGTATGTCTTAATTAAATATCAAATGACAAGTCCATGCAGCTGTGTAGTTGGTGGGTGATACAATACAAAAATAGTTCACATTCTTATAACTTCCATTTCAAGGTCTCTTTAATTTGGTTAAATGCTGTGGTGGAGCTCGACTTTTATCCTTGGGGGGGGGCCAAGGCTATTTCAGGAGGGGGGCGGCATAAAACAAGACAAAAAAATAAGATGTTTTTACAAATCCAAGCAATTCTTCACAAAACAGCGACAGTAATATCTTGTCTATAAAATAGGGATTTTAAACGTATGGCCTGTGGGCCAACTCAGGCCCACAAACGGGTTTAATCCAGCTCATGAGAGGATTTGGCCAAGTGTAAAATTACGTGCGCACAATTTGAAGTCACGGTTCGTTTGGGGGGAACACATTTCAACATTCTGGGTTAAATATTATACATAATAGACATTCCTCAACTGGTAACACAAACACAAATGAGACGGATTAACCATACTTATTTCCTCTCTTTTGTACCGCTTCTCCTCACTAGGGTCGCGGTGGGTGCTGAAGCCTATCCCAGCTATCTTTGGGCAGTAGGCGGGGGACGCCGTGAACTGGTTGCCAGTCAATTGGAGGGCACACAGAGACGAACAACCATCCGCGCTCACACTCATACCGAGGGGCAATTTAGAGTGTTTAATCGGCCTGCCATGCATGTTTTTGGAATGTGGGAGGAAACCAGAGTATCCGGAAGAAACCCACGCAGGCACGGGGAGAACATGAAAACGCCACACAGAATAGCCCGATGCTGTCTCTCACTGTGAGGCCATCGTTCTAACCAGTCTGGCCACCGTGCCACAACCATACTTAGAACTTAATTTATTGAATGCATTGCATCACACATTACATTCTGGGCATCGTCGATGTGCAATTAGGTAGGTACGGGCTTGTTATTTCAATGCACATGCATTGCCTTTGATGGCATCAACACATGTGCACTGTGCTACTTATGAAAGCTGAAGCGCTCTTCAATTTGTAATAAGCTAATAGCTTGACGATCGCTGAAGTGATAGAAAGCGGGTAACTGCACTTGCGTTCACATTTGCATTGAGCTTTGTCGCTCAGCACAGGTAAAAGCCGTAGATCGCCGCAAAGACATTCACAATGGGTTGGGGTCGAAATCTGAGCCTGCACCAGACATTCATCTGAGTCTTGCAGTGCTTTTTTTATTGACTTGATTACAACTTAGCACATAGTGCTACATTATTTGACATGACATTAGTATTTCTTCTTTGTGAATTTTCTTTATCATTTGGAGCACGTCATTATGTGGGTGCCACCCAGTGTTCAAACACCCCTGATAACAAAGAATGGGGGAGAATTTGGGGAAAAAAATCAATAAAAAAAAAAATCATAAAATACCCGAAAATGAATTATCTGGCCAGGGACCTGCAGGTCCAATCTTATTTCAGTGCCCCTGCGGTCCCGCCAGTGGTTAAATGTGTCAATTTTTCTAACCTGTCACACTTTAGATGCTGCTGAGCCAGCAAGATATTTTGCACCTCTAGTGGTGTGTGTGGCTTTGCAGTCCGAATCTGCCTGGTTTGCACATCTTTCATGATGCTACACTCATTCTCCCATCCAGACATCTGACACACCCACTCTGCATAAGAGGTGTGACTGAATGAAATCTGAGGCTGGCTGTAAATCATGGAGCATGGAGTTTTCCTGACACCTGTGAATGTCATAGACATCCCAACTATGGCACACTATATATGACACAACCTCATGAAGCGGATGTGTAATTGCCCGTGGGACGTGCACGTCGCTGCACTTTTAAGGGGATGCGTTTTGTAGATGTAATAAATTAACAGGAAATACTGTACTTCTGACTGAACATATATATATATATATATATATATATATATATATGGAGGTCCATCAATAAAAAGGGGGTGTGCCTGCCATTCTACACATCAGTGGTGTCCAACCTTCATTTTGCCACAGACAAGGGACGTTACATTAACGTATGTGTCGACCGACAGAAGCAAATAAAAACAGATTAACCTTCATTCCCTCTGAGGCTGAAGGTGAAACATCATGTTGCACGTTTTGACAGCTGACTCGTTGACACACCTGGCTCACAACGCTCACGTCCATTCTCCAACCGCGCAACGACCGTCGATCGTGTGCCCCTGACACATCACACTGTTGGCCAAACCTTGATATTTCCTATCATAATAATAGGTGAGAAATATCGTCGTCAGGTGACATTTTATTCATCTATGCAATTGCAGTCCTTCCTGCTTCAATTAATGCATTCTGCAAGTGGCTTGGAGTTTTGTAGAACGAAATTACATGCAGGGCAGATTAGATTTTTTTTTTTTTTTTTGGACACTTCTTCAACCTAAAATTGATGTGCTTAATTAGCAATGGCTTGCCATTTCTGTAAACAACCATGAATGAATGAATGACGGTGACCCTGTGAAGCTATGATCTGGTAGCTTTAATCCCATTGCAGACACAAGCAGGGAAAAGCACATGTGTCACATGTGGAGGTACAGGCAAACAGGCGCAGACTCAAGTGGCAATGATGCAATTAAGTATGTGTGTGGCGACAATGTGGGTGTGTGTGTGGTTCTGCAATAAACGGAAATAATGAGTGCAAATGCCGGACTTCTTATATCACAGAAAAACTACAATTCATAGAGGTGAAGTCAACCCCCAAATTTTCTTTACGAAAATATATTCAATGTGCCTTTTCTAGTCTAAACGGGGAATTCTGATTAATATTGTCTTTGTGGAATATGAGTGAAGCCCCAAAATCCACCCACTTTCTGTCGACTGAAAATTACATCACAGTTGCTCAGGTGACGACCAATCTTGGCTCACTTGTTCTCTGAAGCCGAGTCTTGTTGACGAATGTTCACTGATCAAATGCATGCTATAGATTGTTCGAAGTTTTTACTGACTATCGCCACGGCCGCCATGATAGTGTAACCTCCTTTTTTGCAACGTAAACAGTTGGCAAACAGAGAAGATTTTCAATCGAAAATGGTGCACCGCTATCCCCTCATGAAAAAAAAATGGAACTGAATATTTTTCTTCTAATGGACCACTTAAGTCATTCTCAATTTAATAAAGTTAAATGGATCACAATATCTTAGTAATTTTGCCAGGCTGGTAAGCGGATCTGCAGGAGGCCGGGCTGGGCTGCTGTAGTAGTACACATCTTTCAATCCCTTTAAATGCAGCGCGCTAGTCGCGCACTAGAGTCTTGACATGGTTGAAGCACATCTACACCGTCAAGTAGGCACTTGGAGACCGACCCCTTCTTTCAGCTGACTTGTAGAAAGACACATTTCTTGTGAGTGTGTGCCTTTTTTTTTTAACAATTTGGGGTCTGGCAGTGAGAATTAAAATTGATGACACTAATGGAAATCAAATAATTTATAGGTTGTTGTTTTAGAGGCTCAGGATTGGCCGTGTCGTGCTTAATGCTGCTTCCTTTAATGCAGTTGGTATGCGTTTCTCTGTTCTAAGTTGAGATAAAGGGCATTGTTGTATCAGGAAGGAAATCCGGTGTAAACACTGCACCAAGGAAATCATGAGAGTGAGATTTTTGTGTCGGAAAAAAAATGCACTTTTTGGAGAATTTTTTTGGTGTGATATTGCCTATAAAAAAATCCGGTCAAAATAACAAATTCAAATAGCAGTAAAATAGTATAACTTGATTAGTTCTCAACACATGTTTTATTTCATCTGCTACTCTGGGTACCCGTTTTCTGATTGGCTGTCGTTTCAATTAGAAATTGCCACCAATTACTCGTTTGGGCTGAAATTCCGAGAACATCGACATACTAAATCGTAGCAACGTTTCAAATCCTACAAAAACACGACTTAACTACTGTTGAGAATTGCATGTAGGTAAAAAAGTAGGTCATGATTTTTTTCCATAAATTTCTTTGTTATGAAGGATTTTAAATGCGCTTAAAGTGCTCATTTCATATTTTTCCAAAATTCCGCAAAGTGACGGCCATTTGTCCCGCTACATTTGCCTGAGTCTGGCAACTGAAAAAGGAGATGTTGCAGAAGGACAATGCATCCATCGATCCATTCGCTTTACCACTTGTCCTCATTTGAGTAGTACAGGTTGACTTTTGGGGTGAGAGGCAATGGGGGACACCCAGGACATGCCAGGCAATCGCAGGACAATCTCTATATATGACTATTTCAATCGGGTGCCAATTCTGTGCGAGAATCAATAGAGAGTTGCAACCAATTATGATTACAAAAAAAAACAAACATGTGACACTAACTGGTCAAAAGAAAAAGGACATCTGATTATTTAACCTACAATAAATCAATGTTTGGAAACACATTTGTGAGGTCAGGTCACAATCTTAGTTATAGTTCATCCAACAGGTATTTTATTGAGAGACCAAGAATGTTCTCCCATTATAATATTCTCTTTATGAAATACACTGTCACAGCACAAAGGCTTTCTTCAGTCTCCGAAATCTACAAATAAAATAATGTATACGTCATGTTGTATTAAGTGGAATTTATTGCTCGAAACAAACTGCTGATTAATTAATTGTCCGTATATTCGACATAGAATGGACCTTAAGACAACACATGCTACACAGAAGCACTGATTCATTCATATTTTTCCACAGCGGAAGTGCTGTGAAGGGCACTAAATAAAATTGAAAATGACTGGGGAAAAAAATGCACCTGAATCATGCAGCAAGTAGCACACGAGTCAACACTGCAACACCACTGTTGCACCCCCCCTCCACCCCAATAAATGCTTTTATGGGCAATTATCAATTGTTGCAAATTGTGTATTGCAATCTACATGAGAGCAGTATGAGGTCACACGAGAAAAAGATGGAAAATTAATTTAGACGGAGTCTGTTAGCTATTGCAGTCATGTCATGCTGCATGTGTTGCCAGGAGATGGCAAGAGGGAACCACTGCATAAAAAAAAGAAAGAGGATATCCCTGTGTGTGTATGTGTGCGTGAGTGTGTGCGTGTGAAGAGATGAACACCCAAAGGAGCCAATCAATTCACCTGCACCAACACACGCGAGAGAGAAACCTAGAAAAGATATTGCAGATGTCTGGGTTATGGACAGGTTTCCCTCATATGTTGTTATGTACTGTACACGGCCACACAGTGTGTTGCAATGCACAAGCCATCATTGTGCAAATGCTGCATTCATTCAGAAATCGTGGCAAAGGCTGCACGTCTATTTGCATTCTGCACCATCACCATCACAGGGACTCGGGATTCTGTTTTGGGGAGGGTAGTGGGGTAGCGCAGGTTAAGAACAGGCCTGTCTGTAACGCAAACTCACCTTTAACGTCGTGTTGGGGTAGCTGACGGGCACCTTGTGGAAAGTGCTGTTGGAAAGCACCGCCTGTCTGATGTCTTCGAAGATCGTGATGATATCATCCAGCAGGCAGCGCTTGTCTCTATGGCTCAGCACGCAGAGGTGCGCGAAGGTGTAGTTGAATCCTTTGTAATTGACTCGCAAATCCAACACCTGCTTGTGAACTTGCAACACCTGATCGGCCACCTCCAGGATGTTCCCCCCGGACTTGGCCAGCAGTATCAGCCTGCCATATCTGCCCGGAGTGTGTAAATCCGAGTACAGCTTTTGCTTAGACTGGTCGATGTGAAACAAGCTGTTGGCCAGACTTCGTTCAATCTTTGCCAGGCTGTGCGTCGGGGCCACCAGCAACTCAAGGTCCGTCTCCGGCTTGAATCTGCTCAGCACCGTAGATCCAAAAATGATGGTGAGAACCGCGGGCACAGTGAGAAAGAAAACGGGGTGTCTGCTAACGAATAAGCCTAACCAGTAGAAGGAAGCCTTGAGCCCTCTGTGTATCACTTGCCGCAGCATCCTCCACAAAATCCAGCTTGCAGATGCCCCGTCTCCTCCGATCAAGCACATGTGACATCAGACCCTCGATTCCCGGCTCGGTCCAATTCGTATGAGAAATAACGCCATGCACACACATACACACACCTGGAAAGACAGCATTGCAGCAATTCGCTGCAAGACGCGCGGGGAGTCACGGCGACAGTCGGACAGTCACTAATTCATCCTTCATCAGCCTCTCCAAAAGAATCCGTCTTGTCTCATTTCAAGCCATTCCTCCCGTGCGTGTGGGGGGTGCGGGGGGAGCCGCGCGAGTGCTCTTGACTGTAGCGGCTGCACAACAGTGACTAGTGGCGGCGGTGTGAAATGTGCAATGTACGTGCATGTGCTTGTGCTTGTGCATGTGCTTTTGCATGTGCGTACTCCTGTCTGTCTCCACACATGTTTGGCCAGCGGTGGCGGCTGGTTTATGTGCTTAATCGTTTGCGTGTGACGCTGGTGAGACGAGTGCAAGGCAACGGAATGGGCGATGGTGGTTATGGAGGTGGTGTCTAGTTATTTAAGCAAGTGTGGAGGCAACAGGCAACGCAAGCGTTGTAAAATCCCCCCCGCCCAAATGCAAGTAGTGGGGGTAAGCCTCATTGTGTGGCGATTCGTGCTGGGTGGGTTGCACTTGTACAGGCCACGTGACGCTGAGAGGGCAAATTACCTGTCATCCCTCTACTCGTTATTGTATGAAGTGCATTAATTTACTGAAGTATTGTTTAGAGCAGGGGTGTCAAACTCATTTTTCTCGCGGGCCACATCATAGTTTTGGTTTCCCTCGGTGGGCCATTATGACAGTTAACCAAAATAAATCATCATCGTCATATTATTATTACATATACACAACAAACTGATGGATAACTATTTTTTTAAATCAGAATTCAGGAAAATATTGTTTAACTACCATCCAATTCCTTTTAAAAGTGTGATTGGTAACAAAAACAAGTACTCGCAATATTTTAATGGTTTTCAAATCGAAGAAAATGTTCCCATTTTAGCAAGAAACATGAAGTCGTGCATGATTTGCCTTTGTGGACGACATAAAATTATGTGGTGGGACGGATCTGGCCTTGAGTTTTACACCTGTGGTTTGGACTGAGAAAAAAAAAACAGATGCAGAATCATCCAAATAATTTACATTCCCAAAAATTGGCATCATCAAATTGTGTGTGTTGGGAGGGGTCCCTGTAAAAACAGTTAAGCCCCCCCCACGCAACAAATTATCTAAACATTTTAAATGTACTGTGCAATCAAGGATCATAGTGCTTGTCTCTCAGCACACAAAAAGAGATTCATATGATAGTGTACACACAAACACACACACCAAGAACCCCAGTCAGCAGCCCGCTACTTCTGTTAATCAAATCCATAAATGTTTTTTTTTCTTTTTGCATGTTTGCACAGCAACTCAATGAGTGGGCACATAAAGTGTTTTCCCCAGCATCAATATGGTGCATGGCCGTCAATTGACAGACACTCTGATACTAGAATGACAGGTATGCTCAATAGACTTTTTTTCTTCCATTGTCCATCGGATTCTTTTTAAAAAGTGGTGCTCTAGTAAAACAAAAGAAAACATATTTATTATCGCAAATTAAACACATCTCAGCCCAGCGATTAACTGCCAGTCCAGGGCGTGTCCCGTCTCTCACCCACAAGTCAGTTGGGATGTTCTCCTATTACCCTCTCAGCTCACAGAATGTTTTTGTTGTCCGAGGAGATAAAACGCTCATTTGAATGAACTGCAATCAATGCCAAGAGTGCTGAGTGCTAACAAGTCTGTCAGTCAACTCTCTTACTATGTGGGCTAACTGGTCATTCACTACAGTCAGGGAATAAACCTTATACTTGACACTTGCTGTTGTCTGCTTCGTTGTTGTATTTTTGGAGTCCTTAGATGGCACTCTCTGTTCCACATAGGGCTGAAAACACACCGAGTTGCCATTTCTTTAACAATTTATTTAAACCAACAATGATGCTAGAAGACTCAGAAATACAACTGATTCATGAAGCAAATTTGAAGCCATTTTCCCCACGTGGACAAAATAAACTTAACGAGAGACACACAAAAGAAAACAGGAAAAACATGAAGCTAAATACTAAATCTAAAACAACAAACACAGACCATGACACTTACGTCGCTTAATATGGAAAAAAAACTGCAATCATTCGTCCACAAAATGTATGTAGACGTCTCTACTTATGGCCACACCAAACTCTAAAAACAATATCCCCCGATATTTTGTATTTTATGGGCGATGTTTTTCTCTCATTTAGTGACTTAAGCTTAGTTGTGAAGAAGAAAATGCCCTAATACCCGAAATATTCCTGCAATCATTCTAATATTTTCAGAGGTTGATGTGCGTATAAGTAAAGATGTCAACATACACTTTGGTGACATTGATCGCGGTTTTTGCACATAATGCGGCGTTTTGTTTCCTACAGACCTTCGTGGTGTGTGACTGTAGGGCTAGTGAGGAGGGACGTTTTTGAGGGGAAATCTAAAATATATCATGGACAGAAATGCAATCAATCAACATTGATAGAATCTTTGACATGACAATGATGACATCACAAAGCATTTCAGAATTCCATTCCAATTAATTTAATGCCACCAGCCACCCACTGTTTCTTGGTACAGTTAAAGTATATGATACTGTTTGATTAATGAATTGTTAATATTTGTCTTGATACCATGGATTAAAAATACTGAGGGAATCCCATGAATAAAAACTTTCAGTCTATATTAAAATATATACTGGCGCTAGAACAGGCTCATACACCAGCCCATCCTGTTGCCACATAAAATATCTATGCAGATTATTGAGATCTAAATCGAGAGGACCCGGTGTGATATGTAAGGCAGTCATGACTATCTGATGCTTTTCTGGTTGTTTCACAATAAATCAAAACACTTAGTTTGCTAGAGGAGGCATGTCACCTGTCATAGGAGTTATCATCAAAATCTTCAGCAGCCATATCAAGCAAAAGGGCAGGGAAGGGGCGGTAGTGGACCATTTCATTCAAATTGGACTTGAGAATTGACGAGTCAAAAGGAGTGAATACAGATGTGGGAAATGGAACTGAAATTGAAGAGCTGCTCCTTGTCTGCATGGACATATAATTTCCTTTAGAAAATGTATGAAATTCACTGACTTGTTGTCAATTGTTATCCATCAAAAGTTCATAATTTCTTCCAAGAAAAACAATAATTTTAAAGTATTAATGCAAACATTTCTCAAGTCAAACCTCATCTCCCCCCAAAGAAATTTGCAATAAAATGTTGTATTTGCCTCAACTAGTCTGAAAATGGCATTCTGATATATTTTGGATTTGTGGAATATGAGTTAAACAGCGATAGCCACCTGTTATTAGCCACCAAGGGGGGCGGCCATTTTGTCACTTTTGTCAACTGAAAGGACTCATCTGTTTTCTGAAGCTGTGCTCTGAGCAACTGCCATATTTAGTCAACAGAAAGTGACAAAATGGCCGCCCATTGAGATGGCTCAAAATTGGGTCGATTTTACTGCTTTAACTGATATTACACAAACATAATATTAATCTGAAAGCCATTTTTTGAGTAGTGGAGATGCATAGAACACAATTTTGTAAAGGAAACTTTTGGATTGCCTTCCCCTTTAAGTGTCTGAAATTAAGCTTCATGCTAGTTAAAATTTTTGGGGATATATCAGATTTTTTCCCATTGCTTATTTTTGTTGAAAAATATTCATTAGAAACTTTCTACAAAAAACGTGGGGTGAATAAAAATTCTGGAAAAACTGAAACAAAAAACAAAATACAAACAAATATTGGAGAAAAAAACAACGTACATTCGAATTTGTGGTTGCTAACGAGTGTCAAGTGTAGTTTTAAATAATAATATCAACATTGATCGCTAGATGGCAGACATGGCTCGGTTGCGCTGATATTGCGCTACACTACAACGTAATCGGCCTAAAGATTTTTGGGCAAATTTGGAATGATGGGCAAGACAAACATAGCACTTCAATAATATCAAAATGTTGTTTATCTGTTTGGAAGTTTTGTGCCATCTTAGAATGGCAATTTTAATATAACAGAGCCCTTTGCCCAGGCACGGGGAGAACATGCAAACTCCACACAGGAAGGCCTGAGCCGGAATCAAACCCACAACCTCTGCTGTGTCTCGTTGTGAGGCCTTCGTGCTAACCAGTCAGCCACCCTGCCGCCCATCAGCATTTATATTGTTTTTAAAAAATTAAATGCTGGCCCGCAGCATTGTTAAAGTTTTACTTTTCGGCCCATTGTGTATTTGAGTTTGACACGTCTGGGATGGAAAATCATCCCTGAGCTGGACCATTGCTAATGCATGCCCTGCGTCGTTCTCACTTTGATTTTTCTGTATTCTTTATTGGTATCTAAAATGTGAAAAGTATTATCTAAAATATTTTAAAGTGTGGAATATCTTTAAATTTCACAATAATTTTAGATCTTTGCATTGTCCCTCCTGACTATTTGAACTAATCTCAATTTAAATTGGCTTTGGTTTGATTGCCAGCATTAACTTCCATACATCATTATATTTTTTACTATTATTATCAAAATAATAATTTTTAAAGTTTTTTGTCTGCTCTCTAACTCGGACAGTTGCACCACCTGACATCTTAGAGGTTTGAGAGGTCATGTCATGTCATTATCCACACCGCTTATCCTGTACAGGGTCGCGGGAGGGTGCTGGAACCTATCCCAGCTGACTACGGGCGAAAGGTGCACTACACCCTGAACTGGTCGCCAGCCAGTAACAGGGCAGACATAGACACCGTCACTGAGTGGGAACTGAACCCACGCTGCCCGCACACAACTCGGGCGAGTGAACTACTACACCATTCGTGACGGTTTGAGAGGTCAATACTTTAAATTTAATGAACAATGTATGAAGAAAATAGCTCATATTATCAATAGATATTCTTTATATTGTTTTTCTAATATGAGAGTCGGCACAAAAATATGGGTCATGTCATTGACCCATGTATGTAAATAGATATGTATGCGTGTGTGTGTGTGTGTGTGTGTGAGAATGTGAATGTGTATGTTATACCTGCATTATGGAGACCAACACCATCTGCGTACAAAGATTCCAGCAAATTGTGTACGCGGTGCAGCAAATTACTCTATTCACTGTATTTGTATCTGTGTGTGAGTATGTGTGTGCCACTATCTAAAAGTGATTTTCTGCCTGAGTGGTTGTTTCCCGAATGCTGCCGATGCCTTGTAATCCTGTGGGAAGCTGCAAAGTTACTCCTCACCACTAATCAGATCCATTCATCAGCAATGCAAGGTATGCCCCAAGTGCATTTGTAACACAAAGACACACAGTGGCCATTGCACAATGAGCGGCGAATGCTTGGGTGAAATTTTGGTTTCATCCGGGTTGGTAAAATGTTGCAAACATGTTACTTGCTAACAGTGGCAAGTGTTCGCAAAACAGTCGGGAGCGTTTGAAAACAGTTTTTTTTTCCATTTCCCAAGCTCGAGCCCAAGTGAACATGGTTACCATGGTTACCAACTAACATCAACACAGCATTCACAAAGGCCAGACTGTAGCAACCTATAAGTAATAATGTTTTTTGTGTTACATTTTTAGTTACCCATCCATCTTGGATGGTTTTAAGATCAATCCTTCCCTTCGAGTCAGTGTGATAGAGATAATGAAAGAAGAAAAAGGTACCATTTTGATCTCAAATAAGTTCTATTTTTTCCTTTTAAGGTTAGTTTCACTTTCTGTGCCTTCTACAGGATGGAAGTTGCTTAAAATGGGGTGCAGGACGGTCAGCGTGCAGTGCAATAATATCGGTGAAAAGTTGGCAGCCTGAGTTTGATTCCCGGGGTGGTGGTGGTGTATGAATAATTGGATTAAAATTGACATGCATTTCTTTATTTATGGAATTATTTTTTTAATCTTTTTTCATTTTGAGCATCAAACTTCCATGCACTGGAATACGTAATTCTGAGATATACTTAGGACTCATTATGTTTTTTGACAACCATAAAAAATTGCATGGAATATGTTTAGATAAGTAGTTGATAAATTAAATCAATGTGGATAGCTCTTAAAATACCTCTAGGCTAGCTCACCAAAATGAAATTCTTGTTCTTAAAAGCCAGTGTGCAAACAAAATATCCAATTTTAAAGCAATGCCACATGTTGCTTCAAGAGGAATTTTGAACTGTCCATGATAGTTCCTTTGGGAGGTAATTAAAAAATAAGGACATTCGGAGAAGGCCGTATGAATGAGTCTGATGTTGCTAAGCATTAGTGGCAATTTAACCAGTAATTCTGTGCTTATTATATCTGAAGAATTAATGTCATTATGCACACAAATGTGTATGGATTAGATGCAGGGTATGTATTTCACCTCAATTCAAGTCAGTGTCTATTCAATCTGACATTAAAGAGAAACCTGTTTTTATGGAACAGCCAGTGTCATGTGTGGGTGTGTCCAAATGGTGTTTTTTCCAGCCCGTAGCATATCTAAGGCCCGCAGAGCGATCGACGCTGACTCTGCAGTAATCCACGGCAGCTTGCTGCCATAGTCTGCTTTCCTCGTCCATCATCCATATCTGAGTTAATAAATTGAAATTTCCCTCTTTATTATTATTTTATCTCATTACCTTCTAATTGCTCTTCATACTGCTACCTATACATTCTCTTTGGATTATCCATAGAAAATTCCCTAAATGTTTCAATCTATTCATCCATTTACTGTACCAATTATACTGGCAGGAGCATGGGGGTTTAGAGTCTATCTCAGCAAATATGGGATTTAAGTTGTGGGTCTAAATACTAAATTTCAAGGGATAAGATTTTGAATACTAAAATGACCTTCACGCAAGGAAAATTATGTCCTAGGTCAGAGTTGCTCAATCCTGTTCCTCGAAGGTCCTCCTTGTTTTCCATCTCTCCCTGCAGCAACACACCTGTTTAAATGATCAGAAAATTAGCAAGGCCTGCAGAAGCTGGATAACGATCCTGATCATTTGAATCAGGTGTGTTACAGCAGAGACAGATGGAAAACAAGCTTGACAGCGGCCCTCGAGGAACAGGGTTGAACACTCCTGTTCTGAGTGGAACCTCAGGGTCATATTTTGAGAAAACTCTCGAAATCAACTCACAGGAAGGCCAACATACTTTCATCTTAAACTGTAAGTATTTGCCTTCATGAAAAAAACAATGGATTCTACTATATATTACTAATAGCCGAATATTTCATATATATATATATATATATATATATATATATATATATATATATATATAATTTCCTTCCTGTTTTTATTCAGAGAATGCAATGTGCTGTGGTCTTAATTCATTTGAGCAAAATACGAAATGACAGCTATTTATTTATTTTATTTTACAATTTTAAATTAAGAATTTTACATTTAAAAAAAAAATATATATCTTATGGTTGTTATCTAGGAACATTTAAGTCCTGCTATCGGTAGATTTGTATTTGTATTTGCCATTTTATTCAAGAGTAACTACAGAAGCGCACACATGCAGTTGGTTAATAATTGATATAGGAACTATATGAAGAGCACTAGAACTAACACCTCAGCACTCTGCATAGGATGCTTTAAGAATCTGCAGATGCAGAGCATAAGAACCCCCTGAAGGATGGATTTGAAGTTGTGCTCAAAAGCTACAATTGCCCTTCTGGGTTTTTACCCCCACACTCACCCACATGGAAAGATTGCGTATTCCTACAGGAGAATGCAAGTGTAATAGTAAAAAGATTTAAAAAAAAAAAAAAATAAAAAGGAAGGTTCGTAATTTTGTTTCTGTGCAATGAATGTGAAAATTTAGCTAAATATAAATTATAATTATCTTCTAAGACACTAGAGAAAATATGCTCTCCTGTATTTATTTAAACTACCTTAGTAGCAGCTAAGAAAGAACAATTTTCATCCTCTGAAGAATAGTTACTTCAGTGTGCACATACATTTTTACCCTATTTTACAGTTCTGTCCTCTATCCTCGACCTGGGCAATGATTTTGCTGTTTTCATTACTTTTTTGTGATGTTATTGATGTTATTTTTTTTTTTTTTGGGGGGGGGGTGTTTTTAATTTGCTTTTTGTGTTTATTTGTTTTTGTGTATTGCAGCTCCATATCTGATCATAGCAGCATGAGAAGTAATCATTTTCTAAATAGGATAGAAGCTTCACTAAATGAAAGCCACACATTTAAATATTGTATTTTCCAGACTATAAAGCATTACTTTTTTACCAGATTTTGAACCATGTGGCTAATACAACGGTGGAGCTTTTCTGTGGATTTTTCTTTCACCGGTAGGGCCTCTCTATAGTTCAGAAATTTTTTTTTTTTTTTTTTTCTGTTTTATTTAGCAAAGTTGTTGCCGTGTTAAAAGGCACTGTTTTAACAATCTGTTTATGTACCTTTATCTGCATTTACAGTATAAAATCGTACATGCAGTAAACAACTAATTTTTTTTCAACATAGAACACTGTGGCTTGTTTTTTTTCCCCCCAAAAAAGAGTTGCTGTGGGT
Source organism: Idiotropiscis lumnitzeri (assembly GCF_059441095.1). Taxonomy (NCBI): domain Eukaryota; kingdom Metazoa; phylum Chordata; class Actinopteri; order Syngnathiformes; family Syngnathidae; genus Idiotropiscis; species Idiotropiscis lumnitzeri. Next base: position 10,410,906 of record NC_142411.1, read on the forward strand.
TATATACTGGTGCGCCTTACTGTTCGGAAAATACGATACATCTTTGTTTGTTTTATAACAGTACTTAATTTTTTTAAAGGTTTTTAAACACACTTTAAACAAAATACAAACACCACATCTAAACACAAATACCAGTGGTTGTCAACTAGTGACAACTTTCATTAAAAAAAATAGTCAGTTAGTTGAAAATACAAATTATCTCCCAATGTGACAGTCAGAATAGTTTCCAAACGACTTAATATTCACACAGTAATATGACTTCACTCACATTCCCACATCACTTTATCTGCGATTGTTATCACTGCTGCGGCAGAAAATAACTTCTAGGTGTCTGCTTTGATCACTTAAATGTGGTAATAGGGACACCTGTTGTTTCTAGCGATCTTTTACTTAGTGAAGAAAATTGTCCTGTAAGTTGCACTGAGTTCTCGTCTTTCAAAACATTTTATTCTAATACAACTCAAAGTCCTTTGTTGTTAGGACTAATTCATTTTAGCAATATTTATGTATACCAGTAGTATTTGAGTCATAATAATTTGTATTGTCAATGCAAAAAAACAAAACATTCAGACTCTCCATCACATCATCACTTCTGCAAAATGTACTGGTTAATAAATTCATTTTGTTCAGCTTCTACTTTCGACAGGGTCTCATACTCAACACGATATCGCTTAAGTTGCATCATCTTCTCTGCAATAAGAGCTGAAAGTTGCTGTTGCTGGGCCTCTCTTTGCTTTGCCACAAACTTCAGCAGGTTTCTGGTTCCAAGGGCCTTCAACTTTTCTCTCTCTGTCTCATTTGCCAACTCATCCACCAGGTCCATGAGACCACCAATTATCTTCAGAAACTGCACAATTTTGTCCAAAAAATCTTTACAGTCTTCTTTGAGCTCCGCTGTCTTTTGGCTGACATCTGGCTCGAGTGCCCGTAGTTTGTTGAGTTCATCAAAATAACAGCCCACCTCTGCCAATGCATCTTTAGCCATCGTCTGCACAACTGTGTCAAAACATAATCCTCATTAACTTTATGAGCATTCTTTACTAGAATTATTCACAAGGTATGCTAATTGTTTAGACACAAATGTTTTCCCAAAATTCTCATAAATTGTCAATACATCAACTAAATTTGTCCTCATCATTTTTACGTAGTATTAACTATACAAATCTGGGCTAGTTATAGCATGCTATTGAAATGAAATGCTCAATATAACCCACCTGCTGTCAAAGGTGAATATCAATCAGTTTCTTGGAAAACAATCAGGAGACCAAATAATGTCAATTTTATAATAACTGGATTATCCTGCTATTTTTCATTTTTATTTTTTTCACAACTTTTTTTCCCCTTGGGAGACATCTGTTTATGACACAAAGGATCAAAGCTCTGTTTATGTTTAAGCCTCACTGGATGACATCTTCAACAGCAAACATCATTCTGTGACAACCACACGTGTTTAGGCAGCTTCAAAAGGCTTTTTGATACCGGTTGATGAGATAACAATAACAGATTGTCAAAACTCTAAGATTGGAAAGGTCTCAGTAGGATTTTACGGTTCATCATAACTATGCAATAAAATGCTTGTAGCAGGTAAATAATGCCTAACCGACAGAGTAAGGTCCTCAAGAGAGTTTGTGAAACAAATTTCACTTATTCAAATGAATGGAAATAGAATGTTCTCATATTGCCAGATGCTAATGCTAAATTGCACAATACAAACTAGTTCAAGCTGAATTAACAGTGCCTGTGCCGGTTCCATTAATACACTCTGGCATTATAAATGTCAAATTTGCTTAGTTAGCAGTTCAAAGTTTCTGAAGACATCTCTCTCGTGTGCGGGCCAATTCTGCTCGTCGTGCTTACTGTAATATTATCCCACTGCTCATCCTCCCATTGCATTGGTGCCAAAAGGAGTCAATCCTAGAGAGAGATTAATGCTAATAACCTTGACACACATCACAGAGCTCTATACCGTTAATGGCTTCATCAGCAGAAACACACAGACAACTACTGTATAATTTGTGCATATTAATGAGGGTTGAGTCACAACTCTTGGAAAGCTTCAAAGTTAAAATACTGACTCTAGAGTGAACAGATTTGCATTGATTTGGGTAAAAACACAACCAGCAAAACTAGTACAAATACAAAACATGTATGTTCCCATTTTATTTTCTCAATCGAAATATGTATTTAATCCAGAACATTAAAAAAATACAGTTCAATTCTACCATTGCTCTTGAGTATTGATTCTTGTTTCTTCTCTCCACATTTTTGACAATGTCCTCCCTGACACCAGATAGCTGAAAAACGCATTCAAACCTGCCCTCGTTTTTTAATTAAAATATGAATAATCAAAGTTCCACCTATAGCTCTTCTGAAAACAAATGCAGTGTGAATGTTTTCTTAAAGGACAGCATCTAAGGGTGTCAGAACTAAACCAGTGGATAAAAAAAAAGTTTTTTATGGAAAGATTTTTTGAGTGTCATACATTTTGAACGTGGCTTCATGCTCCAGTTACAGCAGGACCTTAAATGACCCACTTTTGTTCCCCTGCACTTTTGCCGTCTAGCAACATCACATTTTTCTGTATCGGTATGCCAGTCTCATTTGTATGGATTTCCATGGGCCAGCTAGATACAGTATAAAATGAACAAACATTTACATTCACACAACTCTGGTTTTAAAATTAAATAAATAAATAAATTATTGTTTAATAAAAGGCTAGGCTCAATATACAGGCATTCAATTAGAGAAGGGAGAGGTATAAAACTATCAGACAAGGCACATGTATAGGTTAACCCCAAATAGTGCTTCTCAATCTATTTAAACAAATTATCATTTCAAATATTACTTATTATTACTATTACTAGGTACTACCACCAAATGACAAAAAATAAAATATAATAGGCTTAAATTGTCATCAAAAATGAGGCAGAGAATTTACAATATGTTCCACCAAGCAGTTCCTTTGAAATATGTTCACTTCGTGTTAGTCTGAGAGATCGACTAATCTGTTCTGTCCAACACTGTGACAATAAAAAGGACCATAGCAACCAACATCATAAAGAACCCAAACACAGTCACACCAAAATGCGTGCAAATCATTTTATCACGAGCTATGCTATCGAGCAAGGCTGTTCAGTCCTGTTCCTCGAGGGCCGCTGTCCTACCTTTCTGTCGCTGCTCCAACACACCTGATTCAAATGATCGGGATCGTTCTCCAGCTTCTGCGGACCTTGCTGATTATCTGCTCATTTAAATCAGGTGTGTTGCAGCAGTGAGAAATTGAAAACGGGTAAGGACAGGCCCTCGAGGAACAGGATTGAACACCTCTAATCTGTGGTGTTGTTTTTTCCCTAGACAAAACTGTGCAATATAAGCTAACTTGCCACGTGGCCATTGCGCGATTGTTGTCACATCTACTAAGCAGCCAATATTTTCCAGAAATCTCACCTGCTCCTTCCAGTGTTGCTGTCGACTTCTTGACAGGCTTTTTAAGACATCTCCAGGTTTCTTTTATGAATTTTGGAGGGTTCTGTTTTTAATGCTGTGTCTTATTTTCTGTTCATTACTCTTCCCTATAGTCCATGGTACATTTCATGCCTTGGAAATTATTTTGTACATTTCTCCTGACTGATGCATATGAAAACTGACATCCTTCTGATGCTGTGGAGGCTCTCTTTATACTGCAACTATTTTAGCAGTTATAAATACAAATTAACTATATGTAATATGCTGAATAATTGTTTTTCTATCTTTGGTGCAAGTAGTCCTGTCTCCTCTGTTTTGCTCCAGTTAGTGTTTACTCTGCTGCATGTCTGTCGCCTCCCTCTTTTCCTTAAAGTGGAGGCAGATGCCGCCACACATTTTGACCATGCGTGTGTGGCTTTTACAAGAAAAAAATAGATAAAAATCGGCCCCAATCAGGCTCCATTTAGCGGGCTCTAAGAATGAATCATTCACAATCCTACACATCACTATTCTATAATTCAGTCCAAGCAAAATGATAAGTGTTAACATTGGCATGTGAATTGAGCCCCCCAACTGTAGCCTGTCCAAGCTTACTTGGAGGGAAATTGGAGGGGAATAATACAAGACCATAGACTTCATCAGTAAATCAGTTGAAGATTTTCAATTATTTCCCAATTTTCAGGTTGATGACTGGAATGGAATGGAAAAGAAAATAGATAATTAAAATGTTTGCACAAAGTTTATTCCCTTATTATAAATTAATTCTAAGTTTCCCATACGTGTTCCTGAAAGAAAAATATTTGTATCCCCCTCTGCTCTTCTCTTCCTACCACCACACATTGTCATTGGTTCCCAAGTGAAACGACGATAGCGAGTGTTCCACGCCACTATATATTCTCTATCAGCAATTTACAAGGACTAAAGAATACTTGCTTTTAATTAGGCAAAATCAAAATTTCAAATGATAAACCACTCCGACATGATCTACTCGCTCCATGTCCCAAAGCACCAAGACAATTAAAATCACTGGAAAAAAGGATTAATGGATTATTGCAAGACACAAAATCAACTTGGGTGCATTGGGAGTTCATCTTGAATCCATTTTCACGCCCTTTGTCCAGCACAGAGGCTGAGTGAGTGTTTTTGTATCAGCTGTCAAGTATCAACTATGTTAATATGAATAACTAAATTACTAAACGCTGCCCTCCACAACACAAATAAAAGTAAGGCAGCCCATGTCAATACATGTATAAGGTGCATTCATTCTACACTAGTACGGGTTCCAGTCCCCTCATTTACATTAATGTTTTTCCAACATTTATAAAGAAATGTACCCAAAAAGACATTGCAGTGTTACCAAACACAAATCCAGTTTATTAGTTTTTTTTCCCCCAACAATATTTAATGACTTTTTAGCCTTAGCAATGTGGTTAGCCATCAATTATGACACTCAACACCTGCTCTGCACTTCTCATCAGGGCCAACTGCAGAGTGGAATAAAGTTCAACTACTCAGACTCTTTGAAAAACACCTTTATATTAATAATTAATAATTAATTTTATCTGAATGTATGCACCACACTGCCTCCAAGAGGCCAACACACATACAACACTTTGCACTTAGCCAAAGTCGAGTGCAAAGAGAAGTGTTTCACTTCTCGGACTGGCGGCGATTGATAATCGGCATCAGGGGCGTCACAAGGTTTCGTGGACATGACAGACTTGGCCCTCAGGATATGCACACATGGATAGATTTAAAAACAATACAATTTTGTGTTAAGATTTCATTCACTAGTAGAATTGAAGTGTTATTTCAAGCTTGCTTTTGGAAGTATGTTTACAAAATTAACCACACAAGAAAACAAAAACATACGCATAATGTCTACAGTGTACACAAAACTGTATTAAAAAATAAAAGCTCGCTGTGTGACCTTAGCCTCTCCTTCTCCCTGCATCTACAATATTCATTGAAACACATTGAATTATAAAATGCTTTTTTCCTCATGCCTATGATTGAGGAATTTTAGAAATGTCATATATGTAAAAATGTATTTATGTTCTTTGTTATGACGTGTCTTTAATTAGTTTGTGTTTGGTTTTTTTTTGCTTTTAAAAAATTGTCCTTTTATTTATGTAAAGTTGAGTGAGTGAGTTACGGGTGGCACTGGTTAGCACATCTGCCTCACTGGGTTTGAATCCAACCCCGGCCTTCCTGTGCATGTTCTCCGTGTGCCAGTGTTTTTTTCTCCGGGTACTCCGGTTTCCTCCCTCATTCAAAACACACTTGCATGGTTGATCAGACACTCTATGTCCCAAGGTGTCAGTGTGAGCGCGGATGGTTGTTTGTCTTTGTGTTCCCTGCGATTGGCTGGCGACCAGTTCACGGTGCCCCCCCGCCTACTGCCCGAAGACAGCTGGGATAGGCTCCAGCATGCCCGCGAACCTCGTGAGTAGAAGAGGCTTGGATAAAAATAGATTGAGTCCCCTTGTGTAGGAAACATGCTGTATAGCTGCCTTAAAATAATCTTAAATAACACCGGTTTACGTTTATGTTAAATAAGTCATAAATAATTGACCTATACAGCTTCACATTCATAAGATTAAATCCATGTTGAGTTTGATAGATTTTTGCATCACAAATGGATTTTTCTCTCTCCCGTCCGTCCCTAACACTCCCGATTCAAATGATCAGCTCAGCAGCAATCTTTGTAGACGCTTGATAACAGTCCTGATCATTGGAATCGGGTGTGTTGGAGAAGAGAGCCATCTTAAACAAGCTGGATATGCAGTTTTAAGGACTCGACTTGCTCTAAAAAACTTACCAACAATTTTGGTGAGAGTCTCTACAGTAGTGTTAACTGTTGTTCTCCATTCTTACAGCTAAGTCATCGATTCAATGATCAGCATTGATGCAGATTGATTTAATTATGTGACTAAGGCCTGGGAACAGGGTTTACATGTAAATACGTGTTTTGTGTTTGCATCTTAGTTACTGTTAATTTGAATGGGAGTACCGCTGAGAATATAGACAGGAATTTTCCTTACATTGATGAGGAGCTTTTTGTGTTTAGAATACAGTTAACTCATTCACTGCCATTGACGAGTATAGAAGCCAAAAATTACATTCATTTTACCCTGGAGTGAGTATGTAAGAAGTAAAGTCACTCTCCACGACTGCAAATGTGATTTCAAGAAGTTGACTCTGACTGATGGGATGGTATTTGCTGATCCCTACGCGCTCACTCACTGAATCGATGATTTAACAAGACTGACCACCGTGCAATAGCCGTATTTATACCTTCCTGATAGAAAAAGTGAGTGTACACCAAAAGATAAAGTCTCTAATTCATCTGAACCATTGTAGGGACTATTACCTGGACACAACTGACACATCCAGTTACCGTTGAGTTAGCAAGTGGTTAGCATTAGCGGCTGTATGTCTAAGTCTACTGCATATAATTTTTCAGGCGGAAACACTTCACGTTAAATCTTACCTGCTATTCAATCTGTGATTTCTCTCATTGGAAGAAGCTGGGATGGAATAGAACTTCAAGTTTTTGTTTTTATGGTTTGGCAACAAAATTACAGTCTTTCTACAAAAAAATGTAGCAGCGTTTACTTCTGGCTTTGATTCTGTTGCCTCCAGCCTGAGTTTCTTTTGTGTGACATCATCGCGACGTAGGCCATAACAGAGTCTTTCATTCGACTGTGTGCTTCTATGAAAATGTAAGTATTAGTGCCTCTCAAGTTGGAGTGTCTGGCAAGTACCTGTTGCACCAGAATATCTTAGAATAGTGGCCTCGTACCAAGTGGCCCGTGATCTGCTTCTTCTGGTTCTTTCTTTCTAACCAAATGAGGCGTTTCAGTCTCGAGGATGGAACTGATTCTCTGACCTCCTGCCATGGTCAGTCTTGTGTAAGAGGACAATGAAAGATGCCCCCCCCCACACCCCCCTGTCATCGCCCCCTCAGACAGACAAGGACTCAGAGTGACACAGCAAGGCTCAACTGTAATGTATTTAATCTGTGTGCTGAGGACAGACCAGCAAAACGATCCCACAGCCTCCTCAAAATAGCTAAATCAATATATATGTAATGAGGAGTGGTCATGCTGAGACATGATGAGGGAAAGAGCATATTACAAAACGACGCTAAGAATGACATCTCTCCTTCATATGGCCATGCCATTATTTTGAAGTTGTCCCTGCATGCTATCCCCAAGTGAGTTATCTCTTCCATTATGACAGGGCCAGGTCCATATTCATATAAAGGTCTTCCTATATGACAGAAGGCTGCAAGCTCTTAGCTGTGTCCTTCGCCTCTGTGCTCCTCCTCTCTGGGTTTGCCCTGTTCATGCACCTTCACCTCAGCACCACACACTCACCATGTCCTTCTCTTCAAGGAAAAGCTTCAATGTGGTTTTGAAAAGCTGTGCTTTATGTATCTTGCATATAAAATATCGGTTTCTACAAATTCCTAAATTTTTAGTATCGGCACACATTATTAATTATATTTAGTAATGGCTTTTCCTATATTGCATTCTATATACAAAGGTCTCAATTTGAAATTATTGAGGTTACTTTAACATAACAACACAATAGTTATATGAAACTAGTAAATAGCTTCAAGACCTTTTAGCTGATTCTTTTCTTCCACCAGTTTGAGTCTTTTTCACCTTTTGGGACCATTGATGAATTTATGAATCACAAAACAGAGTGAAGAAATGCATAACGTCTCAGTAAAAAGGTTTGGGATAACGGTGAATTGTGATTGCAAAGTAATCCAGTATCCAACATAAAAATTAGACCTTCGGTTAGAAAGTAGATCACAAATTTAAAAAAAAAATGGATTTATAGAGCACTTTAAAACCTCTTTCACTATGCTGCCCCTACTTGCAGAGACATCAAATAAATAATGATTTAAACCTTTCAGAAGACATTTTTCCATTGCAATTCCAGCACTGCACATTATTGTTGATAGAAGATTTACTGCTTTGTGAAGAGGGTACATATTTTTTCCTGCCCTTGAAATTGTGTGTATAAAACACCGTGAGCAATTAGTCCTACTTCATGGAGAAGAGTAATGGGCCCACAGTCAATCAATAATCAAACTCATTTGAATTCATATTCATAATACAAATTACACTTGTACTCTTAGAAATGATTGTCTTTTGGTTCTCATCTGATTTCACTTTGCCCTCCGTTTGCCTTTTTCACATTTTGAGGATATGACCAAATAAACCTAACGCGTTCTCTTTTGCTGCCATCGCAGTTTCAGCAGTATCTTTCTTCCTAATATGGTTTTGGTGTCCAACGTTAGACTTTTGGTTTGAGGACCTTAAGTTACAGATTGATACAAATGTGAGAGAAATCAATATATTGTGTTCTTGCTCTCTGACAACAACCGCAACGAAAAAAGATAAAGATATTTGCATCAGCAGTCGTTTTCCCATCAATACACTATTTTTTTTTTTCCTGTTGACCATGTAAACCCTTCTGCTTTTCTCTGGCGGCATGCATAAGCTCATCTGCCCTGCAGTGAAGACTTTAAAAGCATGCTGCGTTCCCCTGCAAGCACCTGCTGTCAGTTAGAGCTCACATGCTACGTTGACAACATGGATTTGGGTAATGGTCCAGCAACAACATGCAGGCATAAACTGTCAAGATCCCACAGAGAGAAAGGGAATGACAACGGAATCCGGGACTCCTGCAGATATTTCAATTGGAATCGGAGGGCCAATCAGAATCATTCAGTGACTGTGTATATCAGTGGTTGTCATCGAACTCTGATGATTTTGCATTCTGCAGATAGAAGCTCATCATAATTCATTCAAATAGTATCGAAGGAGCATAATGACACACCTCTTGATTTTTCAAAATTCTAACTTTCTTTCTAGATTTGTTTCTGGTAATGAGTGTGCTGGGTAAGGTTGGTATATATTGTATGTGTGCATTTTATTTCAAGGGACCGGCTGCGGATTGTATGATAAAAATTGACTTCTCAGCCATGGTCACTATGACCTGAAGTGTGAACGTAATACTGGGTAGGTAAAAGGGTTTAAAGCTCAGAAAAAGTATCAAATATTAAAATGTTATGCAACCAAATGGTTGCAACCATAATTCAACGAAAGTCTTCATCCGAGCTGAAAAAAATTGGAATAATAAATATTTAACATAACTGGGCATCTGCAGTCAAAGAAAACAAGTGCTACTACTTTCCCAACAATCACTCAATAATATTTCACAATTCAATGTGTCGTTATATATGAATTTAACTCTACAGAATTTTGATTTCATGAAATATTCTCCATACAAATTAAATCTCTTTTCAAAATACTCAATTATTTATCCCACATAACGATATGTTACATTATTGCTGCTCCAGCCTTTGTTTGTAGAGTTAGTGTTGGTTTACTTGACCACAAACTGTATGCACATTTAATAACACAAAGGCCTTTTTCTCGCCACTGAACTGTGAAGTGCAGCAATTTAATTTTACTGGTGACTAGCGGCTCATGAACAGCTCTGAAGATAGTGGCTAGGCAATGATACATGGGCTTTACCATGTTCACCTTGGGGTCTCCTTTTTCCGCTTCATAACATTACACCACATAGCCACAAAATGGAAAATGCTTTTTCACAGTGTGGGCGCAAAAGAACGTGGATTTACTGGAGTATCAGGGTAGTAAAATGAATTATTTTCCAAGTGCTGAATAGCATTTCAACAGTGCTTCTAGATTTTTTTTTTTTTTTTAAAAAGGAAATATGGTGTTACAATTAGTTTTATCCTGCTGCCCTGATTTCAGAGCAAAGGGCGTGTGGGAACAAGGCTGTTCGGGCAAAAATCAATAGCATTGAGAGCAACAGCATTTTACCCCTGACAAGTATATTCATCAAACGTAAAACAAGGAGAGCAATTGTCATTGGTGATAATTCCTCAGAGCGACAAGGTACTAATTGTAAGCTCATTTTCATTCACTGACGTTAACATGTCCACATGCTCTCCAACTGGAATTTTCGACATTTTTCCTGCTGTTACTTAACACAAACTGAACGGCCGTCTTGCACGTTGGCGTCACTGTTCATGCAGTTACTGGACTGTACGCATGTTAATCGCCATCGCTGTGCAATCGATTTGCTGAGTATGCGTTTATCATTGTTGTCATGATTCCATCGACAGCCTTAACCTACGTAGCGATAGTGAGTGATCTTCTAGCGCAAAACATTGTGAGAGGCTACGGGTGCTGCTGATCGTTTAGAAAAATGAAACAAAAGAGTAGATTTCAGGCTAGTGGCCGTCAGCATAGATATTTATACTTAGAAAGCTTCTCTCTGAGTAGCTGCTGAGTTGAACAAGGAGTCCTTCTTTGGTCTCTATGTTAAAGCGCCAATTATAAAATGACACTTGTGACTCGTATCACAGCTGCATGTCTGATGTAATTAACATTCCAATCCGCAAAAGCAGAGGTGTCAAATTTAAACCCAAATTCATTCCTAAATCCACATTCAAATGAGCAGTATACTTATCAGGCAGGCTTCTTCAGAGCTTGCTGATGAGTTGATCTTTTAAATCAGGTGTGTTGCAGCCAAGAGAGATTGAAAACATGCCGGAAAGCGGCCCACCGGGACTGGAGTTTGACACCTATGCGCTAAAGAGATCAATGAGTTGTCATGAACTTGGAGTAAACACACCCAAGATGGCGGCTATTCCTCTCACTAATAAGTACAGTCTCTGCAGCTATGCCAAGTAGCAGGCTGGCAAACCCGTCCAGAATTTAAGATGACGATGCCATGAGGCCTATTTACCAATATTTTACAGCACCAAAAATGTGCAATAACTGAGCCAAAATCTACAGTTGGCCGAAATGCAACATGAGATTCTACTTAAGGTATGCCATATAACAAAAAAGGATTTCAAATAATTGAATGTCATGCTCTGTAAAATGCTTTGTGCACCCTGTGGTGTAGAAAGCACTGTATAAGTCTTCTGCAATTGCTATGTATTTAATTTTATTTACGCTCCATAAAATAGTTACAAATAATCAATTAATGTTTTTGCTAAAAGAAGAATTATTCAGCATGCCTAACATTTCTGGTGAACTGTAATTTGCAGAGGTCCTACCACTTCTCAAGTTACAGTTCTATGAGCTTTTTGTCATTGACTTAGGCTGTTTTACAACTGTAACATTATCAGTAGGGGCTGGGCCTTAACCATTTGCTCGTTTCAGCATTTTCATGAGAAGAAGCATCCCAAAACTCTTTACGCACTGTATGTCTTGAATTATCTCTAGCTGATAGCTTCAAAGACCACAGTTTACAGTGACAGCAATTTCAGTACATAAACAATTAGGAGAATTTCATTATGAAAGAAGAAACAAGACAGCGAGAGTTTCACAACCACAAAACAAATTGGAGCTCTCAGCTGACACTTTGATTTCTGTTACTCAATGGAGGCCTTTTAGATTGTATATGCTATCTTCTCTCAGCCATTTGTTTTCACCAGCCGGTTGAGCTCATTGCTCATTATGCACAGTGATGCTGGGAGTGCATTGAGGGGGCATTAGAGAGAGGCAATTTACAGAGTGTGTAGCTATCTATGTGTGTGTTTGCGTGCGTGCGTGCATTTGCGTGTGTGTGTGTGTGCAATTCAACAATTCCATGTTGGTTTTATTAATGGGCAGTTTCAAGTTTCTTTGAGCTTTCGTCTCCAAAAAATCCGTTCTGGGTCGCATTTGCCAGCAGCGTGAACCTAAAATGGCGGCCGGGACTCAACCGACATAAAGTCGAGTAGCACGTACCCCGAAGACCTCCTGAATGTCAATATTTTTTGTCACAGGTGTACTAAAACATAAATCACTCTTATGTACTTTTAAAACCGATTTTGAAGCCGCCATGACACTCTCTTCTTCGCAATTCCAGTTTTGGAGTTGGAGGCGCTGTTGAGCGATGGCTGCCATCCTGTGGTTAACACTGGTATTACATCTTTCAATTGTTCAATAAATTCAGAAATGAATTGAGGGTTATTCCAAATGTGGGTGATGGCCGCCAGTTGTCCGTACCGCCTCTAAGGACTCATTTGCATATGCGCATCACCCATTGATCCATGATGTAATAGAATAAGAGGACATTGCAGATGTGCTGGTGGGTGAGATTTTCATTTAGCTTGGTGACTATGTGCGGTCATGCAGTGTCTAGGACAGTCATAACAAACATGAACATTAGAGCGATATTTATCAAGCTGATAGCATGGCCATGCAATGAGTGACTACTCTGATGGTACAGTGTTGATTGGACCTCAACATAATACCGAAGATAAGCAGTATAGAAAATGGATGGATGGATAATATCTTCCATGGTCACAAACATATATCCAGATGAATGTTACATAACAGCTTAACTGTCTTAATTACTGGTTGTGATTTTTTTTTTTTTTGCTTTAGATGTGAGTGTCTTCACGTGAAGAAACAATTTAATTATTGATGTCACCTTATTGTGATTTCAATCGTGAAGTAATAAGACATCACAATGACTCACTAAAGGGATGTGATTGCAACTTCATGCAAAGTCAAGATTCAAGGTCTACCTCTACACAGCACATGCAGCCAAGAAGTCATTGTTTATCATATCTTATACTCAGGCTGTGATTGGCTGGTAACTAGTTCAGCCCGAAAACGCATGGAATAGGCGGCAGCACGCTCATGACCATCGTGATGATAAGTGGATCAGATGATGGATGCATAGATTATACACCGGTGCATATTATACACAGGAACTTTTTGCATGTACAGTACGAATAAAGTACTTGTACTAAAATGTAACCTAATATTCAACGGAAATTTGTTCCGTACGTAAAAGTAAATATAGTATTTTTGGGCTGAATTCTTGCACGAACAAAAATAAAACAATGTCAATATGCATTGATATGAATGCACTCTGCCAGGGGATGATGAGGATCAATCTCGTTGCACACTTGAGTACAATGACAATAAAGGGATTTCTGATTCTGATTCTGATATACATCTTCTGCAGAACTTGCTGATTATGTGATCACTTGAATCAGGTGTGTTGCAGCAGGGAGGGATGCAAAGGAGGAGCAGGATTGACTACCCCTGGACTACGCTTTCTAACTGATTTAGTTAAGATTCAAAATTCAATTAAAATAAAACAGTGAATTAAAAAAAATTTAGCCATTCACACTCATACAACAATTCCATTTCATCAACATTTCTTCTTGCTGCATTTTTCTCTTTCACCTCATCTCAATCCTTTTATACCCCACCCCATCCCTCGTGGTCAGTGGTTTCTCTTCGCTCCCAAAGTCACAAGAGATAAAAGCCCAAATAATGACCCACCATCTGTCCTTCTCATTAAAGTTGAACATATGTTAATGCGCCCAATCTGCAGCACTCCTGTGTTCCTGCTAAGTCAAGGACGAAATTGAATTCCTCCAAGAGATTGCATATCTCATCGGCTGTATATTTTGGCAATATTTTTGCATTTTAATATCCTTTATCCTCAGTAGCAACCTCAGCATGTAGTGTAGAGCTTGGCACATGAATAGTATCACTATCCCCTGTTATGGGACCGAAGCAATCGCAGATGATCTTTTCTTGGTACACTTCAGATGCACATTTGAAGTGACAAATAGCCGATATGGATGTGTTTATATTGACAGAAAATATCAAACAACCCAGAATGTGGTGCAGTCAGGCCAGCCTCTCATGGAAAATGTAAATTATCAATATATATTTTTTTCACCCTGCAAAATGGTCACATTACACCAATGTAGTGCAAGTGTCAATTAAAAAAAATATTTTAAGCAACTTTTGGAAGCTAGGTACGAAACGAGCGGTACTCAGCAGGCGGCCCGGGGCTTTTTTTCTGGCCCCAACTCTTTCCATGATCCGACGGGTTTTCAGTGTGCAGTTGCATGACGCTAATCAACATTTAACTTCACGTATTCCACCTGCTGCGCAACCTAATGCTTTATTCATACAGTTTTTAATATTACTGAGTATGTATCTATATTACATATTTATATTATTATTACCATGAAAACCCCGATGTGCTGAACAAAAAAAACAAGGCCAGATTCAGAATAAGCTAGGGATGGAACAATTTCACTCAAGCCCCGATTTGATTTTTGATTTTCAGTTCCCGATTTGATTAAATTTTTTCAAATCAGTTTTTTATCAAGATGAATGACTCATTTTGTAAAGACAAGTTTTTATTTTAACGTCTGTATTTTGCGCTTGGTATAAACATTTTTGTTACGTTACAAAAAAAGGAAAATAAACAAAAAGATGACTGTTTAACTACATTTTTGTTGTGTTTTGCACGTGCCAGAACTGAAAAATAAATAAATACATGTACAATACATTTGACTGTTTCCATTACAAATCCTTTCGTGATAAAAAATTATACTATCAACATCGGCATTTATGTTGCATCAACCTGGGTTTGCGAATCAATTCTTTTATGTTTTTCATTGATGCATATTTTAAGCAGTTTAAATCGAATTTATATTATTTTTGGTGAACATTCCAAGAATAAGTACATTCTGACCCCCTGCTGATATGAAGAATTTGTTTTTGGAAAAAAAATGGAACACTGTTGTGCATAATGATTTAAGTTTTTTCTTTTTCAATTAATACTTTTATCAAAATTGAAAATTACTTTACATGCTGTCTCAATGTGAATGAACAGACAAATTTATATCATAGGCACTGGGAAGACAGACAAGTTTGAGTTGAATCCATATGCAAGATATTTCCATTGTGTCTGTATGTGAATAGCAAGTCATGCATGTATCTGAATGGACAAACAGATTGATCGATTGCAAGGGCAGCCGAACGAACAGACGGATGTTGACATTTTGCAACAGAAACCATACAGTGCCAATTTTAAAACGGCTGCCATGTGATTATGATTCCATTTAATTCATGTTTGTATTGTATGCCATATTTTGCGTGTATTCTTTTTCAACAATGCATGGTACGATTCATACAAATATGCATGCAGGTCACGGAAGTCGTATACTACTCAGGTGCTCCCACACAATGTTTTGAAACCTCGCGTGTGGGTCGGAGTTGATGAACTGATACTGCTTGTACAATGTGTCTGCATTCCTTTTCTTCTCAAAATCCCCCCCCAAAGAGTTTGAGCCAAACAGTTCCTGCAGCTAAGCTTTAAATCTCAGCCCGTTCTGTGATTCGAAGACAGGGAGATATCAAGACGCAGTGTGTTACTGTCTACTGTGGAAGGTGCGTGCGAATCGACACATACACACTTGTATGCACACGCAGACACACACACACCCCCACACACACCTTCTCCATTGACAGAAATATTCCAGTCGCATTCAAATTCATCAGCACACACCAATTTATTGGGGAAAACAAATGGCATGGCTATATTTAGATTTGTTCCAACTGAGATATATTAATTTGCTGTGCATGAAAATAATTATTTGTTTTTCTTCAACAAATTACATTTCTGCTCAGAGGTTGTTTCAAAATGGAATACACAGCTGTGGAAGGTGAAGAAGCAATTAACGCTCTAAAAATAAAGACCATCTGTTGAAATCATATTTTGAGATGAATGTCATTTAAATGTTATACCTTAAGGACATTTACCATTTTAATAATAGTTATTACAGAAAAGGCCATACTCGCAAAGTAATATAATGCCAATTCAGGTTGTGCTGGCTTCTTAGCTATAATTGACAGCTAGCTTTAAAACACTGTATTAAGAGATTTAAGTACGGTCATTTACTTTTAAATACATAATACATGTTTGACGTTAAAGTGATTCATCATTTCAGCTTTCCATATTTTTATTTCTAAGCTGACGCATAGAAATAACATCGACATCATCAAACTTTTCAAAACACACTCGCTGTCTGCTGGAATTATGTCAAGTTATCGTAAATGTCATATTACCTAATTCAATATTGCCTCTGTCCATACAGTATCTGTATGAGCCATTCGCTGTTTCACATTACTGTCCGTGTGCCCGTACACTTGTATGCCTTTTATTTTCATCTCAAATTTGTTTGCAGGCAACTAAGTTAACCATAATTGTACAACGAGTTTTTAAGACAAAATAGAAAGCCTCCATTGTCACTCTATGGTGCAGATAGAGCAAAACTGTGAAAACACAAGCAGCACAAGCATTCTTTTTATGTACCTTTGCAAGCAGCGGCAATACCAAAACAGGTGTGACGACAACGCTTTAAAACGGTCACTATGGTAACGGTTAAACATTCAACAGACACCACAGGACAAATAATTGGAGAATCACTTACAACTCAAAATAGAATATTTTCCAGCCTCGTTTATATAAATCGTAAGTAATGTTGTATTTATAACTCGGCTAGATTATTGCAATGCATTTTAATTTGGAGTCAGCCAGTCCTCTCTCAAGTTGGACCAAAATGCTGCTGTTTGCCTCCTCACCGGAGCATGGAAGCACATAACCACAATTCTGGCCTCCAGTGTATTTTAGAGTTCATTTTAAGATACTTCTATTTTTCTTCAAATCATTAAATCACCTCGCCCCAGCGTACCTCTCTTAGCTCCTCCACCCCTGTGCACCTGTGCGGTGCCTCAGGTCTGCTGACCAAGACGCTACTGCTGAGGACTAAGAGGAGCCTTTTTTGTTGCCAGTCCTTCCCTCTGGAATGACCTTCCATTAAATAAATTAAAAGCCCCATCTCTGTCCACTATCAAAAAACATTTGAAGACACATTTTTATTCTTTGGCTTTCAGCTCAACATGAGACTGTCACTGTTCTGCTATTTTCTGGTTTCTGGTTTTCTTCTTTGTGCTTTGTTACAGCTCCAGCTGTTGCAAAATGCACTTTAGAAATTGCATTGTATTGTATTGTATTTAATATACACAACATGTAGCCTAAACAAAAATACTCTGACTCTACTAAATTCAAGATACATTATTAAAAAATGTTGCTTTATTGATAATTCATTCATTATCCAACATTTTGCTTTTATTTGTTTAACTGTTTGTCTTGGGAAATGTCTGTTGGTCAATCAAGGCCGACAATAAAACTGGGGAAAGATGTCCTCACAGTTAACATAACACGTTCCGTAAATGGCAACTTAATCCTCAAAATGTCTTCACTTTAAAATGGGATTCCCACACACTTAACTTAATGAATGACAAGGGGAAAGCGGTGATTGTTTCCACTTTAGCGTTGAACAAGAGGTACTTGCGCCTGAGAGCCACTGAGAGGGTGTACTTCATGAAGTCAAGCTTGAATGTTTGTATGGGCAGTGTAAGCGAGTGACGCGTCACTCTACAGTATATCAGTGGAGAAGGACATACAGACTAGCGTCTGCACCATATATTTGGCTGTGTTCAGTGGAACACCTGTTGAAATTGAAGTTAAATGGGGGGGGGGGTCTGCATAGACGATAGTTGTCTCTTGATACCACAGTTTCCACCCATTCATTCATTTTTCTTTGCCACATTTGTTCAGGCTTGCAGGGATTTTGATGACTTTGGGTGAAAGGCGGGCAAAATAGTCACCAATAAATAAAAATGAAGGACTCGTATACAGAGGTTATAAAGTGAACGTACCCCTGTTTAAATACCAGGATTTTATATGAATTGTTTTTTTCCACTATTTATGTGAAATTGTGCAGCTACATTCATTTCATTTTTAAAAGGGAGAGTAAAAAATAGAGATTATGTGTTTGCATACCCCCATATATGGGGTTGTAGCTGTGTTCAGAATAAACCAATATTATTCAAACACATTCTAAATGTGAGGCAGAACACGCCTACTACTATTTAAAATCGCTCTGACTGACATTTTAAGTCGCTAGGGATTCTTTAAACAAGGCACAAAACAAGTCTGGAGGGCGGCCATTTCTTATCCAGCCAAGGAAGACAACAGTTTATGCTCCATGTAAAGGCTGTCTACTAATCCTCTGATCCAGAAGCAACAAAAGAAGGACACTCTTCCAGCTCTGTGCCAAAGACAGCCCATTTAAATTCTTATTGGAGTCTGCTGAAATACGTTCGCTTTGCTCAGCCCAGACTGCGACATATTGTACACACTTTTGACATTGAACTTGACGTATTCATTAAAGGTTAACACAGGAGGGGATTTTCATATTTTATTTTCAGTTTAAAAAAATCCCTTAATGACCCGGACCAAAAAAAAAAAATCCTGTCCCGTCCTGTCCCATTCAGAATGACTCCCACTCCCGTATTGCTCCCATTTTGGAGTTAATGTTCGTTTAAAAAAAAAGAAGAAAAAAAAAGTTTGTTGCCCGCTCATCCTCATGGACTCTCCTGATCCCACCTGTTTTTATTTAAACCAGCACATTAAACACATTTGCATTTAAGATTTATCAACTGTTTTTTTTATAAACATTTAGGTATTTTTATAGTTGATCGTGATTTTTTTATTATCCTATATTTAACTGCTGTTAATGTTCAAACTGTGTAGATCTAGCTTTCTGCCCCAATTAGAGATATCACATACAGTGCATAAAGCCCCTGATGTTTTAGCGGCAGGGGGGGGGGGGGGGGGGGGGGGGGGGAGCACAACTACGTGGCTATGCCAAGAAGGTTGTCAAATCAAGTAAAGAGTTTTTATTCCCAAAAACGTGTGCATAACCCTATTTGTTCATAAAGCAAGTCATTCATAAACCAAGGTTTCATTTTATCGCCAATTTTTTTTTTTTAATCCAAACTACAACATAAAAAAACTCCAAATACATTTTAATGAATTAATAAAATAAAAAAACTAATAAAAAATAATTAAAATTGCTTTAATGTGAATTTTATTTAAAATTAAAATAATGTTAATTACTTGATAACATGAATATAAGACATAGTAAAATTAAAAAAAATATTTTTCATATTTTTCCTTTTGGGGCAGGAAATTTATTCAACATTGATGTCAAATAAATACCCCATAAAAGTGTCAATAGTTTTAACAATTTAATTAATTATTAATTCAATTAATTAATTTTAATATATGTGTATGTATGTGAGATAGATAGATAGATATACAAAGGTGACTAAATATAAAGGCAGTAGTTTTGAGACAGACAATCAGTCACAGGTGACTGCTACTGTATTTTTTCTGATCCCTGCTAACATAAAGGAAGACGGATTTGTTTCTCTATTGGATCAATGGCTGACTCCCCCCTGCAGTTTCTCCCTCATTTATCTTCTCGACTTTGATTGCTTCGTTGGAGCAGAGTGGATGATGCCTAACAGTGAATGTTGGAGCTCAGCAGTTTCAGCCCTCATCCATCTCTGTTCAAATCTGTTGTGGTTATCCTTTTATCTGGGTGGAACTGGCATTATTTAACACTTTGGGTATCACAGCCAGAGGCAGCGCCTATGAGTTTTTTCTTGCCGATGGTTTTGCGTTTTGTTTCTATTTTGGTCACTATTTCAATTCTGGGATTTACATCATGAAAGGATTAGCTCATTTTACCTTGCTTCTTCATCGGGTGGGTCATTATAGCGTTGGCACTGTATGAATTCCAATTCCGATGAAGGTGAGTCATTGTAGAAAAATTTAAGTAAATACAGAATATAATAACTTGGAAAATCTATATTCAATTTAATACGGTACGAAGACATTTAATGTTTGAACTCCTCAACATTAATTTATCTATTTTTTGGGCAAAAATGTTCACTCATTTTGAATTTAATGCCAGTAACACATTCCAGAAATATTACATTATTTATATTTGATTGTTGTCAGTCATGTTACATTTCTTAAATGACGCTCCTTCACTCTGACTACACTTGAGCGAGGCGTGAAATCTCCAAGGAGGTCTTTTGACCTTTTGCTAATGACCTTACGGAATCATTGTAATTACTCGTGAGCTCCTTGCACCAGGAGTTACCTGCCAGCTGTCTCCCACACAATAAAGGTCATTACGCGGGCATTATTAATCTTAATACTCATGAGAGGCTGCAACAAAAAAAAAGGGCTCATCATTTACAAACGACCAACTTCGGGGACTTACACATTGCTCCTTTCCTCGAACGGGATATTCAATTGAACTGAATGATTGTGAGCAATTTGGTCCACTTGTTCAAGTCCTGAAGACAACTCTTCCTTGTGGAAATTCAAAAAGGTTTATTGTTAGCTAATAAGGTTTAGTAAGCTGCACACCCAAAAGAAGAAAAACAGTCGCATTTTCTTATGACTAATCACAAATTCATCTTAACCATACAGTTAACAGAAACTAAAAATTGTGAGGGTGAAAAAAAAAAAAATCGACACAACCATTAAAATCATTATTTAAAGAATTACCAATAAATAAAACCAGCAAACAAAGCTTATTTTGTGGAGCTAAATTGCATTATTGCCATAAATGACAATAATTTATATTCGTGCAGCCTGCAAGCTGGGGAGTGACTATAATAATTGGACCGAAGCTACTCGATCATACTGAAAAGAATAAACATAAGCTAAACACATGCATAATAGTCTTAATTTGACTCGAAAAATTACATGCTGAGGACTAAATTAACAAAAGTGAATGCATCAAAATGTACCTCTGTAAAAATCTGGGGTAATTCTTTCTTGTGGATGTGAAAGGATCATTAAGTGCTTAACAGAAGCTGGATGATACTGTGGATAAAAGACGTGGAATTGGAGGGAATCGGTGCAGCATGACTGTGTCAGCTGCTGGTGGAATTAACCGCACCAACAATATTCCAGATGACAATATGAAAATACAAAACAAAAAAAAAAAACCCTACTCAATGGTTTCCGCTTGAGACCATATGAGGAGCATTATGTTTCAATCAACATATTCACATAAGTAGAGAATGGAATTTCAGGAGAAATTGTGTGTGAGTATTGAATAGAAAAAATAGCGCCTCCCGCCCCCGCAACCCGGCTCCCGGATAAGCGGAAGAAAATGGGTGGATGGATGGAAATTTAATTATACTGAAGACTATGGAATCATGAGGACTGATATAGAATGTCATGGAATGATGAGGAATATTAATGAATAATTCTGAATGATATGGAAATGTATCGAATAATGGGGAATTACACAGATCTCCGAATTGCTTAAAGTTAGAATACTTTGAATCAATTGACATACAAATAAATGTAAAGGAGGTAAAAGCATGTAAACGCCTAATCACTGGCTTCAATATGGGATTTGTGAGAAAAATAGTATTAAGCTGAAGCGGTCAAAAACATTCTCAAATTAGAGGTAAAAGCAGAAGATTGTTTTATATTTCAATTGAGAAAAAAAACATAAGAGAAATTAGCTGAACAGTTTAAAGTTGGACAAGTTAAATTCTTCATTTTTATTTAATTTCATGTAAAAAAAAACTATTATAAAAAATTATTATATTTAGGAGCACTTCCTGTTTACTTTGTTTCTTTCCCTCAAAGTTCCACACTTTTGGACTGATTAAATTTGAACAACAGTTCAGCTAAACGCGACAGCAAATTAGTTGAATATTTGTTCCTCAAATTGTCATACACTTTGTGCAATTCAAATGGTTCAAACTTTAAACTTAGTCAGAACATCCCGATCTCAACATTTATTAATTAAATCTCAAAATAAAAGTCACATCAAACCTTGGGTTTTATTTTGAAATATCAAAAGAGGGGCAAAATTACAGGTAACAAAAATAAATCACTTGTAAAATAAATGCAACAAATGCCCTGAGGCTAAACAGAATGTAGGAATGGTTTGAATCAAATGGTTCAAAAGTGTGAAATCAAGACAAAAGAAAAATAAAAGAAAGAAAGAAGAAAATCTTAATTTGGCTTTTATTTTGAAATTTTGTAACAGTTCAAAATTGAAATGGTTTGAATCATTCAAAGATGAGGAATGTAATTATCTAATTTTGGTAACTTTTATTTTGGACTCTTCATCATATTTTGAGGTCGAGCTAGGATGAACAATTTAAAGGTAAGTTAAATATTGCCGTTGGAATAAGATGACCACTTTAAATTGGTCAAAACATTGTAGAAATTACAAGAAAAAAATACATCTTAATTTGGGAGTTTTATTTTGAAAAAAAAAAAAGGTGGTAGGGACAAAGTTGAATAGTTTAGATTTGAAACGGATTTAATTACTTTTAAAATATTTCCTTCTTTTGCCATTTGAGTTGTACAGCTTATACAGTAGGTCACATTAATGGCGAAAAAAATATTGAAATGATTGATCTCCTGTTTTAATATCATAATCCATGCTCAAAATAAAGCCAGTTCATGTAAATTTCCAAGGCAACTACGCCTAGGAAAATTAGAATCGCTGTTCTGTGCATTCATTTCAAGATTCAAGTGGTTGCTCAGTTTTAATCTGTGGCTCATTTGGGAAAAATAATTATTTTGTAAGTTGGAACATCTCTGCGTTGAGTTTGCATGTCCTTCCTGCTTGTGTGGGTTGTCTCCAGCTGCCTCCCACATCTCCAAAAAAATGCATGAAGCATTATGTAATAGCAGCACATTTTCTGATGTAATAAATGCTCAGCTCATTATGTGAAAACTCCACATGTAATAATTTGACACATTTCCTTCAAAGTATTATAATTCTCAAACATTGACTGAAAACATCAGCATGAATCTTAAAGATACTTACCTAGTTTGCCTGTCCGTCCACTGTCCGCTTCCTTGCCACCCTTCCATCATCCTTTTAAAGCACTTCTGTCCATGCATTTAGTCTGTCTGCTGCAGCTGAAAAAAAAAAAAAAATCCATTCCTGTTGCCGCCATGGAAGGTGAAGCTAACGCCGGAGGTTTCAGTACTTCATACATGAACATTTTTTAAAGGTCATTCGCAGTCTAATTTCTTATCCCCTTCGCGTAATTTCCGGACTACAAAACACACCGACTGAAAATGGCAAAATTTTGTCATAAAAACTTCGTATATACATTAGCCACTTCACTTATTCGCGGCTCTCCATGTTATTAAATGAGGTATTATCTATATTATAAATACCCGTAGATGCTTTTTACCCCCAAACAACGCTGAACGCAGCTATAGTTACAGAACGTACAGGAACCTTTCTGAGAATCTTGTTGTCACATGGGGAAAATTCTCAGACCGGACCGGAGTCTCTCTGTAGAGATGGCTGTATTTATTACACTTCTTACCTTTACTCAAATTAAACACAACTTATTTTGGCTCTAAATTGCTTCTTTACATAGCTGCGCATATCACTTCCGTGTCTTTGCCTACTTCTCGAGCTGCGCATATCGCTTCCGTGTCTTTGCCTACGTCTCGTGCACTCTCTCAGTTGAACCCTCATCTTAAGGGCCAGTGCACGCAACAGCATTACACGTGCAAATATTTGAATTCAATACTCGCGGTACTTCAGCTGGTTAGGGACGATAACAGGGACGAACAAAAACCCACTTCCGTTGTTGCCTCGTCCGTCTTTTTTAGAAAACGTCTCGTCCTCTGTCCCCAAAAGGGAACATTTGCATTTGCCCAAAAAATTCTAATAAGAACACACTAATAATGACCGTGAAACAAATTACACTTGATTACATGAGTTCTTAAAGGTTAGGATAAAATTTTCAGAACCTGCCCATTCACATGAAAATTTATGAAAGCGGCTTATGACTTTAGCATACAGTACAGGCCTCAAATGTGGATGTGAGAATATAGTTGAACAATGTGTAATAAGCAGTAGGAGAGCAGCTTCTTCTGCCACTTGAGTTTCTTTCTTTTAATATCCATCTCAGGTTTATCATCCCCCGGTAGTCCCTTGGATTATTAAAAACAGTGAGTTCACTGCGCGGCAACCTAGTTCGATGTTATTTCAACTATATAAATATATACCAAAATAAACAAGAGCTCTTGCATTTTTTGATAGTGCATCCATCTAAACTCAGAAAGAAATCTGCTTTTAAAACTGCTTCTATCATCAATTTTTAAGCATTAAGATGGATAGATAAAAGTCTCTGTTTAAAAAAATATGTGGAATGTTGCCACCTTTTATTGTCAATGTTAAAATAAATAATATAACAATGGGAAAACCATCGTCCTTTTATTTAAAATAAAATTATAATTGGGGAAAATCACATTTCAGGATTCTGGGTTAGTCCTGTCAGGTTCAAGCTAAATTATGGAGACACTTATATGTACTGGGACTGTGGTGAATTATTTATTTTTTACCAAGCTTTAACTGGGCTTCCATTTAGCTCTGAGTGCTGCTGAGCCAATACTTGAATTCTGAGCCTGCACATTTGAATGAATTGTCACTACAGTAATTTACTTAGCGATAACATCACATCCATCAGGAGTGTTCATTATGTTTTTGGGTTTTTTTTAAAGAAAAAATGTAGATTACAATGATGAAGAAAAAAAGAACTTTTGCAATCAGTCATGAAAGCATTTTTGTTTGCCTCAAACAGCCTGGAAACTTTGCTTTAATCAACAACAGTGACAAATTATGTGACCTCGTTAGCATGCTCGGAATTCACCTGGTTGATTGTAGGAAATTTCATTGCACAACAGATGCAGCTTGGAAAGAACATTGTTCTCCTCTAGGGTCATTTATTTTTAAATTCTGACTATTTCACTCTCCCCTTCAGAAACAGCACAGGGAGAGACCGAAAAAGGAGAGAGAGAGCTGGCAGCCGGAGGCAGCCATCTTGGATTTGGTTAAAAGCATAATCCTGGTCACGCTGCATCAGCAGCAAAAGAGACATAAGAGAGTGAGGGAATGCCTGAGCTGGGAAACCCCTTTGCGGAGAGAGCGTGCTCACTGCAGATATGGTTGAGGCGTGGGCGGGAGATGCAATAGAATAAAATATTCTGCACTCACTGCTTAGATTCTGGAACTAAAAACATGATCAAACTATAGGAGTGTATAGGTAAAAAGCATCAAATTTCTAATATAGATATTTTCACATATCATTCCTTGTAGTCAGTGTGTGTAATAAAACTCTAATAAAAATTCTTTGACTCACATAAATTCTTATTGGACCACACCTACATTTTGGGAATAAACCTAAAATGTGAATCAGATAGCCGATAAGGAATCTGTAGTGCAAAAGAAAAGATTGGAGAAGCTAGACAGAACACACACTATAAAGGGCTTTTTTTTCAGGTGTTCTGTTAATGCACAAACAAGGACAGACGAAACAAAATAGCAGCATTTGCACTGCATGGTTCTCGTGACAAAATTCAGATTTTTAGGGGGGGGGTTGCTCAAGTTGTGTGATTCAGATATGCATCACAGTGTAAAAAAAATAAATAAATAAATAAAATAAATAAATAAATAAATATATATATATATATAAATAAATATATATATATATATATATATCCCTGTCAATCCTGATTTAGAGATTAAGAAAACACCTTTTCATTTCAGCACAAAGTAGGGAATGAAGTAGAATGGATCACTTACCGTATTTTCACAGCCTTAAAGACCACCGTTGTCATGTTCAGTGACAAACTTTTGTTTTTCCAGTCCCTGGGCCTGATGGATGGGCGGAGCCTCCAGTTCACACCTGCTTGATATCCTAATCAGTTGGGTATAAAGATGCTGGAGAAGTGGAAGCTAGGTGCCGGGAATATTGTTGCTGCTTACCTGGTGGCCTAGTTATTAATCTTGTGTAAAAAAATCCCTTTATTCATTGTAAAAAAAATCCCTCCCATTTTTTTTGGTATATTATGTATATAATTCAATATTTTATTGAATTGCTATACCTTTAATATATGTCATGTCATGTCATTATTCACACCGCTTATCCTGTACAGGGTCGTGGGAGGGTGCTGGAGCCTATCCCAGCTGACTACGGGCGAAAGGCGCACTACACCTTGAACTGGTCGCCAGCCAGTTACAGGGCAGACATAGACACCGTCATTGAGTGGGAACTGAACCCACGCTGCCCGCACACAACTCGGGCGAGTGTACCACTACACCATCAGTGACCCTTTAATATATGAGAATTGATTTTTTTGTTTTTATGCAAATACCTTTTTTATTTAATTGAAAAAACAAAGCATTGGATTTGACTCCCACAAACAAAGTCACACAAAACAGCATCTCAACAGGCTTTCTAAGGGATCAAACCGGAGTAATATAAGAAATATAAAATGCCAACAAAGTGCAAATGAAATGGGTCAAAATAATGGGCTGTCATACTGAGGTAGTTATGGTTACTGCGACAAGTCCAGTAATCACCGGTGAGCGCGACTTCTTCCACTTTCTCCGCTTCCTGCAAGTCTTGGATGGTGGTCTCGAGGACAATTCCTAAGTGCAGTCGTTGGACGCAATGGGAAGTATTTCAGCCAGACCTTCGTCCTCCGCGATGCTAACACGCAGTGGCCACCCACTTAGCTATGGCTTCGGCGAGTCTCTTTTTAGTTGATCCATCCATCCATTGGTTTCTGTCGCAAATTATCCATGGATGCCTGGGTTTGACAAGGGGCTGGAGAATTGGCATAAACGGTGTGCTTGGCCATCAAATGGTATTTTAAACTGGACGTGCTGCGATTGTAGTTCAGTGCACGATGGCAATACACACAAATGACTTTGCTCTTATCAATGACACCATTAGGTAACTTTCAAAAAAAAAACTTGCCGTTCAGAATTGAATTTGCGTCATTCTCACCACTCCGCACACATTACATATATATATATATATATATATATATATATATATATAGTGAAACCCCGCTACTTCGCGGTTCACCTTTCGCGGGTTCAGTGCTTCGCGGGTCTAAAAAATATTCGGGGGCATTGTAGTTTCGCCGAGCGGCACAAGGGGGCGCTGAAGCGGTTAGACGGCCGGCGTGCGCCGAAGAGGAGAGTGGACGAAGAAGAGAGTAGACGAAGAAGAGCAGGTTCCCCCGGACACGATTGGAGGCGACGTTTCGCGCGGTTCGGACCGTATCAGAGCTCCGGCCGGCGTGCGTGGCAGTTAAGCCGTAGATGAGCACCTTCCCCGGGCACGGGCGGTGCCAAGCGGGCCCGAAGTTTAACCGAATGGAAGCTCCCGAGGAGGAGGGCATGCTCGCGTCACAGTAAGCCGAAGAGGAGCACCTTCCGTCCGGGCACCGGCGGTTCCAAGCGGCCCCTAAGTTTAACCGAATGGAAGCTCCCGAGGAGGAGGGCATGCTCGCGTCACAGTAAGCCGAAGAGGAGCACCTTCCGCCCGGGCACCGGCGGTGCGCGAGGCTGTCAGTTATGAATGAATAAATAAATAAATGAAGAATGCCACCTTTCATTTCACAGTCATGATCCGTGCCTGTCATGATCCGTGCCTGTCATGATCCGTGCCTGTCATGATCCGTGCCTGTCATGATCCGTGCCTGTCATGATCCGTGCCTGTCATGATCCGTGCCTGTCATACCGCGAGTGTTTTTGTTTTTTCAGCTGTGTGGGCGTTCCTCCAGCGATCGTCTCGTCAGCTGCTGCGAGACGCGCTGATTACACTGACTATATTGTGATTATAATAAATATCTTTGTATCACCACCTTTTTTCCCGTGTCTGCGTTTGGAGAGTCCTGTTCAATCCTCCAGCTCTGCTGGAGGATCATAACATTCACAGGGCACACCGGACGGCGTACCAGCAGGTAAAAGTCGAAGTAATTAAATAAATACAAAAAGAAGTAATTGAATAAATACAAAAATAATGGCTGGGGAATAAAAAAATAAGTTTTAATAATAATTTTTTTTTGTTATAACATGAATTTCACTCTCTCTCTCTCTACCAGTATATATATATATATATATATATATTTATTTTTTTTTAAGCATTTTTGAAGGTGTGCCGCTACTTCGCACCTATATATATTTATATATATATATATATATATATATATATAGGTGCGAAGTATATATATACACGGTGTTTTTTTTTGTCTTTTTTTTTTTTTTTTTTTTTGAAGGTGCGACGCTACTTCGCGGATTTTCAGTTTTCGCGGGTGGTCTCGGTCCCCATTAACCGCGATAACCGGGGGTTCACTGTATATATATATATATATATATATAGAGAGAGAGAGAGATATTAGTGCATTTATTACTTGCTAACGTTCTTGTGTTCTTTTTGAATAAAGTTCTATATTTGTTTTTTTGGCTCTGCTTTGGGGTTCAAATTCTGTGCACACGATTTTATTAAAAGGCACTGTCTCAGTTACGGTGGTATTTCTGTATTTTACACGTACCGTACATACGGCTCACCATATTATTGGGGATGCACGTACACTCGCATGCATGCTAGCGTATTTTTTGAAAAAGGCAATGGGAGCAAAACTGACTTGAGTTTTACTTTTTGGAAGTCTTTAAAACGACATTCGCGTTACCGTGCGGCTCTACAGAAATGATGCCCGCTTTTGCGCAAGCTCGAACGGTGCTAGCAGACACCTTAGCGACTAACATGGCTAACTGTTAGCCCAAACATCCACAAGCCATTCACAAATTGCGGCCCAACTCCCCGCGTGGCGCCCCACAGTCTTAATAAAGCTGTGTTCGCCATCTGTCATTGATCGCTCGCAACTACACTTTGAAAGCCCTGTTTACGCCGATGTCCAATGGTTGGAGTTCCTTCGTCAAGCTTCAGGGAATGATGGCAGGCTCCTTTCACATCCGCATGCTGTCCTCAGTCAGTCGGCAGGCAATGCTCCCAGTCAGTCTAGCAGAATGCAATAACCAATTACAGATTTTGGAGATTGTTGCACACACAAGGCATTATTAGTCACACCGTCCACTTTTAACACTTTTAAGTGGGCCTTATAAAAATACAGTACAAAAAAACTTTCAAAAATAACGCACTTGAAGTATGAAAACTTCTTCCAAGAAATTCTTTCAATACCATAAATTAAAATCAGCCATCAAAAAAGAATCCCAACACTTGAGAGCAATTTACAGCAACTCGATGTTGTTAAAGAATTTGTAAAGTTTCTCCCACGTCGTTATTTGAGTGAAAATCTTTCACTCTCAAATTATACTGTGCTTACTAGGATCAAATGTAGAATTTTACAGTAAAATGTACTACTACTAAACTGACTGCGCAGGGTGTGCAGCATATTAAAAAATTAACATGCACGCTTGTTAAGCTTGTGCTTGTCAGTATCGTACCTGTGTCGGTCATGTCAGGTTTTTGTTATTATTTGTCACCTTCCATGCCATGTCCTTCTTTTGTTTGTTTGGTCAGCTGAGAGGGGCGTTTCCTTCAGCGCTCGTTCCCCACCAGCAACACACCGGTTCCCCATTAGCCTTCACACCTGACTCCCATTTGCTCCCCTAATGAACCCGCTATTTAAACACCCCGTGTGGACAACTCAGTGTCGGTGCATTGCTCCATTTCGGACTGTCACGGCCGCTCCCTGATCTCGCTCTTGCTCGCATTCACATTCATAGTAATTTGTCACTGTCCCTGTTTCCCCGTCAAGTTTATTTCTGTTAGTCACGTTTTGTTCATCCTCATTGTTTTGGCCCTTCGTTACATTTGTTCCCCCTAGTTCATTGTCTGATTTAATAAATTCCCCTTAAGTTACCCTTTTCCCTGCTTCATTGCATTTTGGGTCCTTCCCCACCTCGCCGACCGGCGAAACCCTGACATTACCCTATTTCTCCAATCCGTCCTCCGTCCGCCACCTGGTGGCACTTCCCGTGATCATCCCTCCATCCTTATTAAAAAAAATGGTCGCCCTGCGTCTCCGTTCACCCTGCGTCCTTTTAATGCACTTCCGTCATTGCATTTCATTTCCAGTATGCCCCCCCCCAAAAAAAAGCATCCATCCATGCACGAGAGGCTAACGGCAGAGGTTTCTTAATTGGTAAACACTATTTCAAGTTCATTCATTGGCTAATTTCCTATTCACATCCACTAACCGTGATTTCCAGACCACAAAACACACCTGATTAAAAGCCACAAGAGCTAAGCCATAAAAACGGATTTGTACACGCATTAGCCGCGTCGGATGAAAAGCCGCGGATTTCCACGTTAATGAATGAGGCATAATTTATATTATAAACACTGGGAAATGTTTTTTTTACCCCTCAAACAACGCCAAACGCAGCTATAGTTACAGAACATACCGGAAACTGTATTAGACACTTGTTGTCACACGAGGCAAATTCACGGATGAGCTCGTACCGGGAACGCACTGGAGACAAGGCTGTATTAATTGCACTTCATCCCATTCCACAATTTAAACACAATTTAAAATGCTTATTTTGGCTCTCAATTGCTTCTTGACACAGCCGCGCTCTCTCTCTCTCTCTCTCTCTCTCGCTCTCTGTTTTTATATACCCTTCAGTATTATTTTCCATTGCACTCTCTTATTTATCTAATTTATATATTTGTCTGTATTATTGTTGTATTGCACTGGAGAGGGGAGCTCTCTAATCTCGTTGCACACTTGAGTACAATGACAATAAAGGGATTTCTAATTCTAATTCTAATTCTCTCTCTCTCTCTCTCTCCCCCCCCCTCTCTCTCTGTATGCCACACTTTTAGTTGAACTCTCAGTTACAGGGCCAGTACATACAACGGACAAAAACCCTCTTGCAGCTTTGCTTCGACCGTGTCTTTTTAAATATCTTCTCGTCCTCTGTTCAAAAATGGGCATCCATCCAACGAACGGGCCGAAATGGCCATCTCTATGCTGTTATGTATGCATAAATACAATCAGTCAAAGGTCCATTTCTGCACTGACTAGGAGCTGTCTGGTCTGGCTGAACAGAAATTAAGAGAAAGTTTTAAAACAGACAGTTGAGCTGTGGAAACAATACTGGTAATGGGTAGTTTCACAGAGAAAAGTGCCTGTGGCCTCCGTGCCCAGAATAGCTGATGAGCTTGCTGTTTACTCTGCAGTGTCTTCGCAGAGGAACATTTTAACGGCATGCGGCTGATGCGCCATAGGATTTCATTTTGGATGTAGCATCTGCCACGCTTGTTTCGGTATGTATACTACATCATTAGCATTGTGTTGTAAACTGCCCCATAAAACAATGAAGGGTCGCAAGCTTGGAGGAACATTTTAAGTCAGAAAATCCTTATGCCGAAGCGGCAAACAAGCACGGCCAGTTGAAGAGATTGACGAAGTGTTGTTATTAGCCTTGAAACATGTCAAAGTCACCGCAGGAAATAATGTGACAAGGCACAGCGCAAGGAGCCTGTGATCATTCCTCTTTCCTCTCTTTCTATTTCTGGGATTTGAGGCACGTCTCTTGTGATCCATTTTTATCCTTCTAACTCTTTCATCTTCCCAAAGCTATTTTTACCACCACTCTGTGTGCAGACTTGCACGCTGATGCAAAACATAGTTTGACAGTAAGATGAGATAATAGTGTAAGCATTTATTTATTTATTTTAATGTAGCCTCAATCATTTTCACCACCTCTTAACATTTGAAACTTGTCAAAGAATCCGATTGACAAATACTGAACATGTTCCAATCAGCAAGGCTCTCAGCATCCTTTTCTCCCAGGGAGTGTCACGATTGACCTTTGACCTCTGTGCGGCATAAATTGACCACATCTAGAGAAGTATGTTTATTTTAGCATTTGACTCACGTTCTATTGTGCTTTTTAGGTATGCCGCTGGAGCGTATGGTGACACAATATTGGGGTAAAATAAGATCAAAAGATCAAATAAAAACATAGAAGAAAAGATAGATGCAACAAAACTTCAGAACAAAGTCACCTCGACAAAGCACATAACTTGGCACAGAGTCTTAGTTATAATTGAGGCCTAAACCTTATAGCTTCAGGTGCCTTTTACACAAATTGTAAATCAATATATGTAGGACAGTATATCAAACTGGTGTCTGACTGAAATTGCCCTGCACCACATTTGTCTATGAGATAAGAGGAGTGATTAACAAAAAAGAAAAGAAAGAAGTATTACACAATCATTAATTTAGCACATTATTCTCTCAAGAATAAAAAGAGCAAGCATGGCTCACTGTTAGCTTATTCGGGCCTTTCCTTGATTTTTTTTTAATTATTATTATGGTATGAAATAACTGAGGATTTGTTATTCAAATACTCAACACAGCCAGTTGACATTATCTTGGAGTCATGTCAAAGTCACAGAGTCAAAATTGGTGTTGATCACACGCTTATGGATATATGTTCAATAATATTGAATTGGTTTATTATTTATACTTGTCAGCCCTACTGTTTTTCCAAGCAGATTAGAAAAGTCCCGCACCCCCATGTCCACAATATTATAGATCACGATTATCTTTCAGGGACAACTTTGCTTATCTGGTATGCCAATTCCTTTACTTGACACAAGCTAATGTTGAAATTGTTGCTGGAGATGTAAACTGCTAGTTGTCCCCAGGTCAAATGGGATTCTCTCCGGCTTCCATGTTTCAACAATTGCAAATGCTTTTCAAAAGCTGAATAATGGAAACAAGCTGGTGGATGGAAATAAATAAATAAAATAAAATGGAAAATAAATGTAAGCAATGTATGGAACAGGAGAGGTAAGATGGTTTTATAATGAAGTATTTTCACCCATGCATGTGGGTGCTGTGTTTATGTGTCGAAAAGTGTGTGCAGTTAGCACAGCGAGTGGTACGGCTTGTAAAAAAACTGCATGTTGAATAATTGATTATGTACATAAAGCATGGATGTGAGAGAAAAGTGAGAGAGGCAAAATACAAAGACAGCAAAACAGAGATGCGAGTTGAGACAAAATGGTTTCTAAACTTACATTTAAAAAAGCAAAAAAGAAAAACTTTAACACTCCTAAGAGAGTTATTCTGATTCATCTCACCTTCATTTTTTTACTTCACTTCATCTTGAATACACCCTAAGCAAACGTATTTCAACATGGCTCTCACATTCTTCCACAACAAACTCAACCATGCCATTTGGGACCCTGCAGAATTCCTGGAGCAATATCAGCTGTGCCCACAAGCCCAAAGAAATAAATTGATCCAGCAGACTGTTTGAATGATGTAATAGCTGACAGAGACTGTGCAAAAATAGGTAGACAGTCACACACACACATATGTGAATGTGTGTAGGTGCGTGCAAGTACATGTTAAAGGCTTTTTGTTTTGTTTTTTTTTTGTTTTTTGTCCGATCAGATCCCGGACTTTCTGTGTTGCCCTGTCAATCTAATCTGCCCGCATCCCTTTGGCCTCAGAATATGAATAGTTGTGGATTAGTCAGTGCTTAGGATGTATTTATGCATAATCATCTTTAAACAGAATTTTTGCAGTATAAATAACTCCCATTTTTTTTAATATATGATGGAGGCTTTTTCAAGTAAAATTCAAAAATTGACTGGCATCCCTCCATGAGCGTTTACGATCGACTGGAATAGGCAACGGCCATTGACTTTCGTTTTCCTAAAACGCCATGTTGCTTTTCTCCGATAAAAATCTCTTTTGGCTACGCTCATCTGCTTTTCTTAAAATAAAACAAATCAGACCGTTAATACAGTACGGGCTGACACTATAAGCAAAGAGCCTCTGCAACTAACTAATGGCCTTCGGTTAGGGGATTATCCAAGATTCTTCCCTTGAGAGGGAAACAGCAAGCCATCAACTATCATTACTCAGAGGAAGCAGGGCTGCAAATCAAAAGAAAAACAAACTGCATCACTTAACAGGAGTACATTTTTATGATGCTTATTTTCAGAAGAAGCAGCAGCAGCAGACAACACTCTGCTGCCAAAACACTAACATAAATGTCATCACTTTTTTTTTTTTTTTTTTTTTAATAAATTCAACCAGGAAAATGCAATATCCCCGCAATATGAACAAAGCATATGTCAATCATGTAGAGTAGATGAATGCAACATACATTCCTCACCACTACAGAAGGTAACTGCACACACGTGCACAAAACACTATTCCACTCGTATCCCATTTTTCAAATGAATCAACCCGTGTGCCAGAGTCATTCTTGAAAAATGATAGAGCCACACATGCACACATAAAGGGAACGTGCAAACCAACTTGCCGCTTCATTGTGGTGGGTAAAGCGTCAATAAATGAATATGGAAGGCTGTGCGATTTTCATTGAGTGCACTTGAAATGACAGCGTTGACATTGATAAATTTCAATGTATTGCTCAAAGCTGTCACGTGGATGTTCATTATATTGACTGCGTATATTGCTACCACAAAATCCAACCACACTTACCTTAAAATAAGCACTTTTAACAGTGACAAATAAGACGCAGCATAATGCCAACTGAACACGGCAGCAAAAAAAAAAAATCAATCTATTTATCCATCCATTTCCTATTCTAAATGTGAGCATTTTGTCAGGGTTGAGGAAGGTGAGGACCCAAACGCAAGGAAGCAAGGCAGGGGTAACTTAAAGGGCATTTAATTAACAGAAAACTAAGGCAAACAGGGAACTTGGAAAAACTAGACAACGACAGGAAACTAATGATCGGGACAGGCGACAGGAACAGGCAACAGGAACAGGCGACAGGGACAAGCGACAGTGAAAATGACAATGAACCAACAAGAACTGAAAGCAATCAGGGAACTAAATACACACAAATTGACGAGACAACGAGGAGCACCTGGACAAGACATGGAGGGTTGGAAGGACCGGATTGGTTAACACTAGGGCTTGGGTAAACGAGCACAGGTGGACACAATAGACAAGACGAGACAAGACACATGAACAAGGCCAAAACATGAAACCAAATACTAAACCAAAAATAACAAATACAAATCATGACACATTTGTTTCTAAATGTGATAAGTGACGTACTCAGACTGTTAAGGAGGTCTCACTCATGCGACACTGTGCCTGACGCAAGAGTGAAACTGAGGTCCCAGGACGAGGCTTGTCACACAGTCCTTTGTCGACTTCAATCCTTAACTTTACCTTGAAATGAATAAACTTAACATTTACTACCATATTTTTCCCGCCACAAAGCATACTTTAATCCTTCAATTTACTGCACCCTCTAATCCGCCACACTTTATACATGGACGTCTGCTTTTCAGTTCATCGTCTTGAATTCAAATTCCTTCATATTTACTTGCAAATATTTGTTACATGTCTAGACGTTTTGGAAGTGTCCAAAATTAAATGTTGACACCTTGAGGGGAAAAAAAATAATCATTTAACAACACCAAAACCCAACAAAATATTGCTGGTTGGACTACTGTACTGGCTGTGCCTACACTGAGCAAAACTTACAAGCACTCCGTATGATGTAATTATGGTGGTGGGCATATCCGGTAAGTACATACTCTCACCTTGGTAATAAATAATCCACAAATTTGATGGTAGTCATAATTAAGAGACCTAGGCCTCCACAGGACTAATGTTATGTTAGTAAGGTACATTAACATGAATCTCATTGATATATGGTAGAATTTTACCGTGTTTCGGGTCCTTGACCCCGGCGGAGGGCAAGGCGGCCCACGTTGCATTTGCGTTTCTCGCCTTGCATTTCAATCTATACTATGGCCATCTTCCTGCACCGTCAGCCAAATAGTTTTGCGTTCACCTTTGGCATTTTGCATGAACGTTACGTAAACGCCCGCTTGTAGTTTAGCTTTTCTATGTGTTTATAGGAGGCGCAAAATGCAAATTTTGACTAGCAAATTTTGATGCGAACCCACTTATTTCGAACCACGTAAAGTGATGTGATTGGTGTGAGAAATGCGCACGACAAATAAAGAACATGCGAGCGTGACAGCATCATCAACTTTGAGAAACTTAAGTGTTAATCGTAGAGGTGTGCGTATATCTGTCGGAATAATAATTTGTGAGCTACATGTTTGTAGATTTTGAAAACTCCTTATTTTTCCTCCAATAAAAACAGAAGCAGTATTGTGAATGTGTGGGTGTGTGCATGCGTGTGTGTGTGGGGGTGGGGGTGCGTGTGTGTGTGTGTTGTTCCTTGACTAATCTGTCTTCATTAGTGGAATGGATCCAGAGTGACTAACGTCCTTTTTGCCCGTTAGCTGAGTATTGAGAATAAACACCCCTGATACACTGATGCAAAAGAATCCAAGTAAAAATAGAATAATCATACAATACACTTGTAGGGTCATCGTCTTGATTGAGTTAAAAATAGCAGTAAGCCAATGAGACACGGTAGCATGTGATGAGGGGGGCGTATAAGTGTGATTAACAATGGAAAAGTACACTAAGACAAAACAACATTTTTTCTCCTTGGTCAAACTTAATCCGAACATTTTGTCCCAAATAACTGTCAATAAATGAACCCAATTAGCTGATGTGCCTTTAGAGGGACCATTTGCCAAGCACATTGTTCCCACTTTCAATGTCCCATTTGGATTGGTTACACATTTAGGAATTTGCTTGGTGGGGCTGTAAGCAATGAAATAGCCCTCTCAGGCTCAAGATGACTTCTCGTTGAATGTAAAAAGAAAAAAAAAAGCAACATTGTCTCTGTGTACTATATGTCGCTGTGGCGAAGATTGCCGTGACTTTGCAAAAAAAAAAGATTTCTCAGCAGGCAGCTGGTGCTTCAGCAGTTCACAGTTGTCTCTCTTGCAGGAACTTAATGGAGTTCTCTATCGTCTGTCACTTTGTGTACGACGGGAGTGCTGTAGGAAAAAGACAGAGGTTACAAAGATGCACTGCTGCACGTATTTTATGTTACTGAAATGCAGCATAAGCTTGGTGCGTTACTGTAGCTTTATTTTGGTTAAGTATTAAATCGTGCCATTATTGAGCAAAAGTGGTAACACACTAATAATGAACAGAAAACTAAGATAATTTCCCATTTTGGGGATTGGGAGTCACTGTATATAAGGGCTCCAAGTATTTTATTTACATTGACCAAACATTTGCTTTGTATTGCTGTGCCGTCCATTTATCATGCGACTACAGAGTTACATATGATCACATTGTACTCCCTAAACAAGAGGTAAATGGAACGGGTGTGTACAAGTTTAATAGATCATGTTGCAAATTTATTTTTATTTGGCAGTTCATGACCAATAAAGAAGCTCCTATAATAATGTTAGTTTTATGTCCTTATGTGGAGTTTAGAAATTTACTTTATGACACCTACAGTCCATTAAAATGCTGATAACCTTTGATCTGAAATACCTGAGTGTGATAATTATAATGACAATACATGTAGACTCGCTCCACACTAATTGATAATGTTTGCACGACCACTTAATTTGTTATATTAACATTCTTCATGTTCGCTGATTTACTCAACATTTTTCATCTTACGTCAATTTCTCCTGCAGTGTGTGACTGGTCTTCAAATTGATTTCAATGGTTTTAATGCAAGTCAAAGTGTGTGTGTTTGTGAGTGGGTGGGGGTGATATAGGAAGCAACGAGGTGATTTTGTTCCCTACAGCCCCCATCAATTATATCCCTGCTGTTTTTCGACTATGGGAGTAAGTCCTACAGGAAACCCATGCACGCACGAGGAAAACGTGCTATCATCACACTGGAGGGTCCGAGCCAAAATTCAAACCCGGAACAACAAATCTGTGATGCTCAACATTGAGGCCTGCATCATTTCACTTTTATACATGACGTGGAGCAAGAGATAAAAATGATGATGATAAAAAAAAATGATTAATGGAGCTGCAGATTGCATTGCATTGATCGGTGAGTCATCCAAACCCAAACGCGTGTGTGCGTGTGTGTGCGTGGGGGTGTGCGTGCGTGTGTACGTGTGCGTGTTCATGCAATAAAGTGCAGTACAAGTTTATTTGTTCAAACTCATTCATGTCATTAGTCAGTTCCAAGATCCAATCTTAGTGAGTGGAGTAAGGAATGGCGCATTCGCGTATTAAAGCAGTGAGTGGTGCCATCCAGTGGCGAGATAGTAAAATATATCGAGCAGACTAAGAATCAGAATCAGAATGTGCATTACTATCATTGCACTCTGTGTAAAACTAGATTGGCGAGCTCCCTGCTTCAGTGCAATATAACAAATAATTTAATTAAATATATCAATTAAATTAATAATTAAATACAAATAAATATGAAATTAAATAAATAAATAGTAATTATTTACAGTGACAAGCAAAAATAACATGGATACAAAAAAGAAATTCACCTTGGCTGCCAGAGTAAAATATTTATACTTTTTTTTTTTTTATTTTACTGAGATACATCTTAGGATACAGGTAGACATATTTAATGAC
Organism: Idiotropiscis lumnitzeri; assembly: GCF_059441095.1. Lineage (NCBI taxonomy): Eukaryota > Metazoa > Chordata > Actinopteri > Syngnathiformes > Syngnathidae > Idiotropiscis > Idiotropiscis lumnitzeri. The sequence goes on from NC_142411.1 coordinate 10,449,438, forward strand.
TGACAATTTTGTTGTTATAGAATTTGTAAATAGCAACAATGTTGACATTTTATGTTTAAATATGACTTTCTTTAAAATCTGTCTACAAAACAAAAGATAACAATAGGAATTTTAATGGGGTTGAAGTTAGATCTCTTCAGTGCTCCCACATCAAACTCAGATCAACTCCTTCAACTTTGCTTTGTAGCAAATTTCCGCAAATGCACTGAAACGAATCTTCTATGCAGCAATACAATCATTTGAGTTGCTAGGATTTGGAAGGCAAGTTAAATGGCGTTCCTTCGGCAACTTGAAATCGAACAGTCATACCTGAAAATTTCAAGATAAATTAATTGGGATTTTCATCTGTTCTCTGTGAAATGTAATTTAAAAGGAAGTGATTGAAAGCAGAGCCAAACAGAACTCTGAATAAAACTGTTGTATCAATTACAAACCCAAATTCCAATGAAGTTGCAGTGGAAAGTATAACTAAAAATGGAATGTAATTATGTGCAAATCACTTTCAATTTACATTCAGTTGAACACACTACAAAAACAAAGAGGAGACGCTTCGATTGGTGGAGGATCAAATCAGTTGTGTTCATGCCCACAACAAGCCTGTTTTTAACTGCGCCAAGATGTGACCATCTGTGAAAATACCAAAACTGTATATACCCCGTCTTGAAGCAGAAATTGCAGCTTCGCGTTAGACTAGACTTAAAACAAAAATAGAGTACCCAGTGTCATCTTTGAAGACTCTTGTCAGTCCACAAACAAACACATTTCCTCTCCAAATATGAGGATACATGCAGAAATGTGTTTAAGAGGATTTTAGTCGATGTAGAATTAACATCAGCATTCTTAATTTAACATCTCAGGAAAGCTTGAGTGACAGGCTTAGGAGAAAGATGCTCTGGACCAAGAAAAATGTTTGTGTTGTATTTATTTTCTGACAAATGATTTCCTTGTCATCTCTACATTTTAAAACGGATATCAATACTTTTTTTTCTTTCTTTGTCATAATATTCTAATTACTTTTTTCAAACTTTATTCAGTCTAACTCTGCACGGAGGCTGGGTAGAACTTCCTTTGGTATTTTCATAAACGAATACAAACGGGGGGGCACTCCTTGGCGGATTTAAAAAAGGGCATTTTGCACCATTGTGGGTGTGAACACAGCCAATTTCATTCACCCACAATTGACGCAGGTCCACTCAATCCCTTTAAAGCATGAGGGGTGCTCTGATAGTCTGACAGGAAAATAAACAGATTTGCTGAAAAACATGAATCATGAATAAATCTAAGACTATCATAAAAAAGAAAGGTTTTATGTTTATTTTGTAGAATTTTCTCAAAGTCCTCAATTTAAATGCAAATGCATTTAACCGACTTCATTGTGAAAGTGACTAATGTAAGGAAACATCTTGCTGAACTGTCAAACTACTGAATGTTAAAATGAAAAGAGACAAAGTAAGAATATTGCTTGATCACTAAATAAAATCCAGATAAAATCTTCTGTCGAATGAATCTCACTTCACAACTAACATTGAACAAGGAACAGCTATTGGAAAATTTAAAGCAATACCCAATTAATATTACTGCAAATCATAACACGATACGTTTTTTGGATAATGGATGGCTGAATGATAACTCACTGAAAAATACGGATGGATTTAAATATATATATATATATATATATATTGGCCGATAATGAAATTAGATGTCACAACAGCAAGTCAAGTGCATGATTGTTTGACAGTAAGGAAACAGTCATGAAATTAAGAAAATGTTATATTTTAAATTGTGTGATCTTATCTTACGAAAAAAGGCAATGTTAAAAATTTTACTACTTTGATAAGCATATGTAAATCGTTGATGAAGGGGGAGAGGGGTGTCACCATAGAAAATCTCACAAATTGGCTTGGGCCAGCCCTGCAATGTACAATTTGAATAATATGGTCTAGAAGTATTTTGCTTTTGAATGTAGACAACCTATGACTACAGTAAAAATATCGCACTAAGTATTGAGTATTTAGTACAATTTTGGATGGGATGGAATGAATGTCATAATTACAGTAAATATTTATATGAAAATACATTTGAAAAACATGAACATAAAAACAGTAAAAAAAAGGTATGATTATTTAAATGAATTCATTGAGAATGTCCAATGGGAACCACAAGGAAGAGAAATGTTACATACACAACTATAACCAGTAGAGGGTGCCAGTCACCCAGACAAATATTTTACATGCGCCAGCATGGTCATCTTGGGCACCATTACAACAATATGGTAGTGAATATAACATTTTTTACATTTTCAAAATGACATTTTATTGTAAAAAAATGGTCCCTACTGTCTAGCAACGTGTGATCTTCTTTCTCTTCATAATCGGTGATGTTGGCAAAGATTAATCATGATGGGCCGTCTGACAATTATTAATGGGAATCAACCATGGAATTCAGATAATTTAATATATAAATACTAAAAAAAAGGTTAGCGACGCACCAAAAGCGAAACAAAAATTGATGGTGAAATTTAATAGATTTGCTTCGCGCGTGCACTAGACACGTGCACACGCCCTGGGTGTTGCTCTTATCAATCCACCTGTTCGCGTGCTGGCATATGTGCTCGTTTCTCTCCTCTCAAACGAATGGAGCATCCATCAGTTCACCTCCCCTCCAAATAATCCGTCGGCATTTTATTTTTCTTTCAAGATTTACGTTTCGGCAATCTTTTTGTGAAGACGCACGAGCCTTCAAGCCAAGACTGCGAACATTTCTTCTCTCTGAACGTGCCAAGTGGACTGATCTCGAACCAGTTTGGAATTCTGAGGCACCGCATCACTGCGTGTGAGACGCAGTAGACGCAAATCTGTGAGGTTTTTATTTTATTTTATTTTTATTTTATTTTCTGGTCTTGCTGCTTGACATGGGAGAAGTGAAGATACTGGTACCACCTCGCCTTGCCGTGGCGGCGTGACAACTTTATTGTTCGCCACAGCTCATTTTCCCCCCATTATTTATTTTTAACCCCCTCTTAATGGGATCGCGCTTTTTCTGGGGAATTACCCGTCGTTTCCTTTCCCAATTATGTTCACTTTTGCTGCCTTCTGCTATATGCTGTCTCTGGTTCTCTGCGTGTCCCTCATCTTCTTCGCAATATGGCATGTAAGTACTTTAGATGTGGTTTATTTTTAGATGTGGTTAATGTCTTACAGTGCACCATGGCAACAAATTAATACAAAATGTAATTCATATTTCTGAAACATTTATCCTAATTTGTATTTCATACATTTTTAGAAATGTCTAGCGCACACCTGTGTCGAATATCATTGTCGCATAAATACCCCTTTTGTCACAATTTTTGCTTGCTTAATACAATCGCGACCAGACTTCATGCAACCCTCAACGCGGTGCAAGATCCCAAATCAATAAAGCAATCTCCCCTTATCTGTGTGGGAGTCCTGCAGCTTTCGCCGCACACGCACACGCACACGCACGCGCGTACACACGTAATCAGATCCTTGCAGTGCGGGAATGACTGACTGCATCATGATATCTGAATAATATAATGACAGGTGGCCCACACGTCCTTCATCGTCGCCCTGACAGAAGGTAGGCTAAATATGCATGGATCGGAAAGGTTACCTGTTCCATGAATTGTAAGCAACAAACAGAATCGGAATGGCTGCCAAAACTATAGCTACATTTTAATTCACAGAATATGTTTGGGGGGGCGGTACATTTTCATCTCTGGATGTTTAATATATGCGAATTGTATTGTCGAACATTATGACGAACCCAATAGTGATACAATGATGCAGTTTTTCTTGTACAACAATACAGATAATGTCCTACCTATCCAAACCTGATTTGACACATTCCAGAAGAAAATATATTTTCAATTGTCCCCTCCTCTTTCAAATTATGTTCAGAACTTTTAGGACAAAACTTAATGGTGGTCATTACAGCTGTTCAAAACGTTATACAGTACATACAAAAGGGTGACTCAATTCATTGAATTTGGATCATGATCACGATGATGGACCACCATGATTGAATTAACCTGATCATCAGCAAATTTTTCATTCAAAATGTGGGCTCTGCTGCATATGTTATTAAGCGTTTTCTCAACCATTCGTCGCCAGCCACAAGGTGGTGTACACATGCTCAAGGCTTCATAAATCTGTTTGAATTATGAGCTTATAGGAGCAAGTCACGTGAGAGAAAAAGTACACCAAAACCTGGAGATGACGAGCATGTTCCAAAGCAAGTTGCTATTTTTCATTTATTCTTTTCATGTAGCTTGTTATATTACAACTTAATAAGACTTATTGAATTCTCAGAAATAATATCGCTGCTACTTACATGGTCAGGGGAGCAAGTAGTTGAGTAGCAATGCATCTTATGACATCACCTGTGTTCATGCTTTATAAAGTTTGGTTCTGCTAAAAAACAAAGTGTAGTGCGGTTGCTTGGTCATTTTATCCAAATGCTATCTACAGAATGCTAGCTTGATTCCCTTGCAATCAAACTCTTGTGCAGTATAGTTCCCTGCAGCGCAGGTTTGCTATATACTCGCTAAAATGACACTATATAGCAAAGGAAATTCCCCAAAATATCACAGTGAAAATTGACTACAGGCGTCCAAAGCGCCATGCTTTGGCTGCTCTTCCTCTCATCTCTGTGTGCGTGGGAAACCGAGGAACTCCCATTGTTTTTGAAAAACACATTTTTAGAATCAGCTTGCATTAATACCACAACAAGCAAATCTAACCCAGCAAATGGAATTATTAGTTCAAATAAAGATATGCTGTCCAGTCGGATTGTGACTTTAAGCATATGTTTTTACTTGGCACCCTTTGTCCGATGATTAAAAATGCCAGTGTGAGCTCCCTTCAGCGCTGATTCAAAACACACCGAGTGCTTTGGCCCAGATAAGTGATGGGCAACTTAAACGATGGAGGGGGGCACAATGTTTTGTCAGGGCTACTGGGGGGGGCTACCCCGTTCTTCGTTGTATTGAACCAATGTTCAAAAGAGTATCTTAAATATTTGAATGCTAAAGTCAAATGCATATAAAGCATCCATTCTTCAACCACAAAGGCTTGGAAGCAAACAAAAAATAAGCAGATACTGTGATCCTCTCTTCCCCCATTATGTGAAAGAATTAATTTTGCGCACAATTTAAAAGAAATCAACGCACAGATTTTCATATCATACTAAGTCATATTTGTCCTGCATGTCATTCAAAATCCCGCAATATATTCGCACACTATTAAGTGTTGAATATATGCATGCTTTTGGAGGACGCAAATTTAGTAACACCTTATGCACTTCAAACGACCTGTCAACGGTTTTTGTGGGTAAACAAAATTCTGTGTACTTTTGCGATCAGTGCTATAGAGGCGACTTAGGTTGGAAACTTTCATTGCTGATTTTTCTGTTCACATTGCATGTAAAAATCTGATATGTTGCAATCTGGGCCGCCTGTGCGTGTGGTCCACTCCCTACTCTTGACCAATCAGCTCCCTCCAACTCTTTATGTCTTATCCAGGTGTTCTTTGTTGTCTCGTCAATGTAATTGTTTGTTTCCCTGTTTTCTTTCAGTCTTGTCAGTTCATTGTCTCCTGTCAAGTGTCTGTCGTCTGTTCCTCAGCATGTTTCAGTTTTCATGGTCATAGTTATTTTGCTAGTGCTTGTTTTGTTACTTAATCCTTGTTTTATACTTTGACATTTTAGTTTTTTCCCAGTATGCCTTTTTGTTTGTTCCCGTTTCCTTGCATTTTGGGTTCTCCTCAATCTCCATGCAAAACATTGACAGTTATTGTGAAATGTTGAAAAAGGAGAAATATTATTTTTTTCCATCTGAAAAAAATCTGAGCTTTTATTTTATTTTATTTTTTTGCATGCATCTTGCCCCATTGATTTAGCAGTTTAATCATTTTTTAAACAAAGTTGTATGTCATTACTATGATTGTATGTTTTAAGTTATTCAATTATTAGATTTACATTCTAATCGGGGGGGAAAGCACCTATATCATTGCAATCCTCTTTCCCCGCTCTTTTATAAATACGGGGCAGAAAGCAGACCATGTCCACTAAATGCATGTATTATTTTGCTTACAGCCAGATTATATGTACTATTTAGAAGATACAACAACAATCCACATTGTGAGGTGCTTGAATGTGTTTTGTGCTTAGGACAGCAGAAAGAGTGGTGATGCCTTCTCCACAGATTCCCTCTCACACTGACATATAGACACACAGCATAATAAGATCAGGCTGCACACTGAGAGGAAACATAATTAGGTAGAGGCTGTGTGTTGGGAATATGATGGTGGGGCCGTGGAAGCATGTTGCAGAGCCAAGCTTTGCACATTTAAACGAGACACCTGCCGAAAGCTGGCAATGGTGGCTCATTTACTCACTCATCTCGCCAACTGTTTTCCTGTGCTTTTAACTCATGAGCATTCAAAAATAGTGTACTTCAAAACGGGCTTCAGCTGGGGGCACGCAATAACGAAGACTTTAATGCCTGCAGTTAATTGCTTAAAAATGCATGTGCATCGAAAAATAGCAAAACCAGGCTATGAATAATACCGAGATAGACAAAATGCAACGAAAAAGAGGCAATAGATGAAAAGACGTTGGAAGTACACTAACATGAATTGTGAACTTTTGGGACACTGAAAACAAGAAGAGTCTGTCGTGACTGCTATTTTCACACACATGCTGGTCGCTGGACCTTTTGGCCTACTTTCCAACACATTTTACGAAAGGCAAGAACATGCCTAATTAATCACTCAGAAAGAAAAACTGAATAATATTGTTAAATCGTAGAATTGTTGATTTCACACTGATTTTTACATGAAGTCTTAATGTTAAACAATGAGAGACATTACATGGTCTAATGCATTTAATTCAATAGATAAAAATAATTGCAATGACTGTGAGAGGAAATTAACCATGTGGAGCATACTGACAAAGACATTGTTGTGTAATTGCATCACAAACAAAGTCAGAATGGGGAGACAGAAGAGAGGAGTTAACGGAAAGTCTGTTTGTGGTAATTTTCCAGGGGAATACTGCCAATATCTTAAAATGGAATTCCAACAAAAACCTTTAAGATTTTAATATGGCAGCCTCGTTATGATGCATGTCAACATGCCTTACCAAGTTTTACCAATACGTATTAATCAATGAGGCTTGAAATGGGCGGGGCCGAGCTGCGTGTGTTTGTTTGTGGTTTCTGGGTGGTTAGAAGAAGGGGGCTGCAGCTACAGATAAATGCCACAATTGATATTTCATACTTGAACTGGTGGCCAGCTCATTGCGTGCTATTGAGTGGGAATAGATCTGACACCAGCTGCACAAAGGTCAGCGATGTTTTCTTGGTGGTGACCAATACAAACTGTGGAGCAAAGAACACAAAAGATCCCACCCCCTACATACAAATGAATCCCATGTGAGAGAGCACTTCGGTGATGGAAGCAAGGAACTCCCCTTCAGCAGGAAGAAAGCGAACAGAACAATGTGTGGCCGTGTGCCTTGTCCTGTTTCGATTGAGACAAAGGAGAAAATGAGGATGATAATACTATCAGGAACAGTAAGCGTGACAAACAATAGTGGTGATTGGCTTTTCGCCATAAGTATATATGGTATTAATACTGCTAAAAGAGTTTCAGCACAGATAATAAGATAAGATAATTCTTTATTGATCCACAGAGGGCAATTTGAGTTGTACTGGGAAAAGCAGCACACAGCAGTTAGTTAAAAAACATATCTAAAGAAATACAATACAAGACATAGTAACTGGAAGACTGTCTGTCCATTGCACAAGAAACTAGACCAGTTGCCCAAAGGGGAGTTCACGGAAACGATTATGAAGCCATTGTAATTAACATCCAAGGTGAACTGCAACCTCCCTTGAGCTCTAATGCTTAACGCTTCACTAGGCCAACTCCACTTGAGTAATTCTCCTCCCATGTAACAGGAGTCTCGAATGTCCTCCATGTGTCATTAAAGCTGGAAGTGTGCCAAATGATCCTCTGGCACACCTCCGAGAGATGGGGAAGTCCTCCGGTGCAGACATGATATAGAGAGTGTCTAGCCAGTGTTGCGCAAGGCACACTGGGAAAATGACATTCTCTCTCAGCAATGGGCCACAAGTTATTGAGTCCCTGGGTCGGTGGTAAAACACAATCAATCAGATGATGAAGGTGTGCCGCCACAACATCACACACGGAGGGGCTTGTGCTAGGGTTGTAAATTCACTAATATCTTGTGAAATCCTTTGTTTTCAACCACGGAGAAGAGCTGTTCGTCAATTGCCATAAATTAGGTCTTTTCATTATTTTCAAGCACAGGTGTCTAACTCAAGGCCTAGGGGCCACATTTGTCCCGTGACACCATTTTTATGTGGCCCACAAAAGCAAGTTGTTTATCTACTTCATGTTTTCACTAGTTAATCATAGTGTTGTAAAACTGTAGGACCCACAAAATATCATAACTACGATGTGAACCACAACAAGAATGTAGTTGACAATATTAGACTGGATTTTACTCCAATTTGCATGTTCCGCTACAGCCTCTTGTACAGTGTCCCATTTCAACCTCACTCTCAGTTGATACTTAAAAGGCGCCTTCTGGGCCGTGTCCTATTTGTGGCCCTGTTCAAAATCTTATTTGAGATTGGACGTTATTCAGAGTAGTTTTATCAATTTAAGATAGGAGTGTCCGGATCAAAGTTTTATGTCTCAGATCACCCATGATCAAGTACACATTTTTCAATTTTAGAGCAGCTCACTTACAATTATTTTGATAGTGGATTAATCAGTCAAATATTTTTCAATTATTCGATGAATCGGATTTAACAAGATCTATCCAAATGTCCATCCCTTTATTAAACAACAATAGGACACCATTTGTAATTGACTGAGAAGAAAATCCACCAACATATTATGATTTATTTTAGTTCATATTTTTGCGATTGTTTGATAGTGAAGTGATAGTGATTGTTAAAAGTGAAGAACATTTTTTTAAAATATTTACGACAAGCACGGCAGTAAACACAACAAATTGTTGTCGTGAAATAAAAGTAACTTTAGACAATGTACTTACAGTGAATGTCAGAGACGTACTTGTCTCCTCTTGTGGTGATTCGTGAGTGTTTGTACACTTCTCCGACGAGGGCTCGACTAAAACCACTGATGCCTGCTGATACGCCAAAAAGACGACAATAAAATCAAACCGTGGCTAGGGTGACGGTTGTCATGATTGGGTGACTTGTGGCGAGCGAAATAATGCGCGAAAAATGTTTAAAACGTGACGCACGAATAGAAAACACGGAGGCTAAATGTAGCCGTTCGCTGCTAATACTGCTCTATCAAGCAAAAGTCACGAACTAGAGCGATGTACACCTTACTTACATTTGACGGAATGGCATGGGCGTGAACATAAATCACGGAATTACAAGTCTTTAAGCGATGCAGAACACACTATACTCTCGTACTATCAATATAACATCTAATAGAATTTACCTTGAGAAATATACGACCGCGTGGGTACTGCTCTATCAAGCAACACCCACAAACGTTTGACGTCATGGCATGGGCGTGAACGCTAGCTCATTAGCTAAACTGTGGGTACAGATTAGCTAAACTGTGGGTACAGTTTAGTAAACTGTGGGTACAGATTAGTAAACTGTGGGTACAGATTAGCTAAACTGTGGGTACAGTTTAGTAAACTGTGGGTACAGTTTAGTAAACTGTGGGTACAGTTTAGTAAACTGTGGGTACAGATTAGTAAACTGTGGGTACAGTTTACTAAACTGTGGGTACAGTTTAGTAAACTGTGGGTACAGATTAGTAAACTGTGGGTACAGATTAGTAAACTGTGGGTACAGTTTAGTAAACTGTGGGTACAGATTAGCAAAAAATATTTTTTTCTCATACTGTGGCACCAGAGGGGCTCCGTACCGTACTGACCTGACTTGTTGACAAAAATAATTTGTAATTTTTGCATTGGCCCACTGGAGTTGAGCTTGTTGTCACAGAGGAAATTCACTACGCTTATAAGGGCAGAATGAGTTTCTTAACACAGCCACTTCTGCAAATTATTAGGGAAATCTGTCTGTGCTCTTTTCCCCTTATTGGAATAAATAAAAATTACTCGAACAAAACATGGACCTTTGTCGATAATTTGGGTCTGAGTCAAATATAAGTATCAGTGAAATTGACACTGCATGTGAGATTGTTAAAACTAATTAAGACCTTTCCATTTTACCAGCGTTGATTAAGAAAAGCAACTAAACCTTTGCTCTGCAAAAATGGAGAACTCCTCTTTGTCCACTCATTTTTAAGTAAGTTTTGACCAAGATGTGTTTTTTTGACATGAAAAAGATAGCATGTCTTTTAACCAAATTATCGAAGCCAAGCAAATACATGAAAACCGAACTGAGTCAAAGGGAGAATCGTGTGGGGGGGACTTCACAATCGGGTAAGAAGCACCTCCGCAAAGAAATGTGTGGAACCAGTTTGAAGTTCAAAAGAGATAACGGAGCAAAACAACAATTAAAGGTAGTTTTTCATTGTCATGGGATCCTCTGATTTGCAAGTACTGCTTCTCTGATCTTGAATGCTGTTAACATCTAGAATACAGAAATGGCTGCACTAGCCGAGTCAAGCTACAGAAGACTGGTGCTGACAAGAACACAGGAGAATAGATAAAAGAGCTGAAGGATCTAAAGCCAACATAACCTTAACCATAACCTCCAGAATGATGGATAAGCAAAGGAAGAGAGGCCATTGAGACTACAAAGATTGCTCACTGGGGCATATCTGGCTTCTTGATAGAAGTGTGGAGCAGAATTTAAAATGATGAAATGTAAACAAGAGTAAAAATGTTTAGGAGGGAAAAATTCTGACTCGTGGTAAATGTCATTTGCAAATATATAAAACGCTGTCAACGGCTCAATCGTGAGATAAATAGTCAGTTTGCCGATTTCAAATCATATTGCAAAACGTTTTTAAAGTTACTTTTTCGTATTGAGCGGCGGTGCAATTTAACTTACACGCCAACAAAACGTTTTATACCGATCCAGTCTGTTAAGCAATTCAAAGATGCGAAAAGCTTCTGCTTGGCGAAAGAACCCAATGTCATGATTGGTGTAAACGTGTGTGACTGTGTGTTTTTAAACTGTCAACTGAGGTGAAAATGCACATCTGCTGCACAAAATCTGTTCAGGTGGCAGCTCTGCAAACAATTTGATTATGAATGCCTTACTTAACAAAGCTTCTAGGTGTATTCCAACGTTCTTTTACTATTTCTATTCGAGGCTGGTCATTTTCAAATATGTACAGGTCACAAGAAGGCTCTGTAAAGCAGAACACAGCACCAAAGTTAATGTTATGATGCATGACAAAATCAGGACTAATGATGACTAAGGTAAAATAATTTGGATTTAGTCCACCATTTTAGATGTCATTCTAACAAAACAGGTCAGAATTCAAACTGCACGCGTTTCATTGTAGAATAAATTCTATATTCATATTTTAATGAACAAACTGATTGGTGCTCAGGAAAGATGAAGAACAGACAAATTGAGAGAGCAAATCAATGGTGCTGTCGCGTGGCAGAAAAGAAAGTTGCTGTTTGTACATTCAGTCTGCTGTGTCGTCATCTGGATTATTTAAATCTTAATATCTTTCAAGAAATAAGTAATAATGTCCTGGTTAAATTAATTAATTACTTAACTTACTTAATTAACTCATTCACTGCCATTGACGGATATAGAAGCCAAAATATGTATTCATTTTACCGGGGCTGTCAGTGAATGAGTTTTTAGTACAACTAGCAGGAATGATTTGCTATTTAGCTACCTAGCTAGCTCGCAAGCAACCTAATCTCGCCAACCACTGGTCTGTGACCTGAAACTGGTCCATGGGTGAATGTGTTCTAGAAATTACTGTAATATGGGACCAGTTTTCATTTCACAATCGTAGCTGCAATGCTTGTGACCCGAGTTTACATAAGCAGAAAAAAAAATGAATGGATGAAGAATACCATCGTCAGTACAAGTTCAGTTCGCCACAGTAAGATAACTAAGCTAATATATTTTGAAGTTTTAGATTGACTATAGATTGATTATCGACGCCAATATTCAGCATTTTGTCGGATATCAGCATCAGCCTTTTTTTTTTTTTTCAAAATCTGATGGCCGACGATTTAAAATTATGTTAACTTTAAGGAGATACTTTTTATTTATTGAGAGCTTCTACTAAACGCAGTAAAGCAAATGCAAGTCCTGATAAATTTCTCCTCATACGCATGGCGGGAGTTTCCGCTCTGTGCACAGCGCTGAAACGTGTGGACAAGGCGCCCCAGTGAGACATCAAGTGGGAAGAAATTCATAGGTGCTACAATCGATTGCAATCTCAATCAAGCAAACAGTCAGCAGAGTTTTTGGCACCAGGAAATGCAGGTTAATGGAGGTGGCGTTTGGTGTAAAACTGGCTTGGCTCAGCTTTGATCCACGTGTTCATTAACCCCCGCTGGCTCCTCATCCATCATCCTGACTCCACGGTTTCTATTGTTTCACTGCACAATGCACACGCTCGGGATTATATGGGTGATCTGCAGCCTTGCTTCATTTTTTTTTTCACTTCTTTTTATTCCCCATCGAGCTCTCCACATATCATAGCACTGTTGCAGGAGACCATATTCATCATTCATCAAACAGTACAAACAAGAAACTTACTTTCCCGTTTCTTCATCTTCCTTCTCTAATTCATTAGATGTGTCACCGTATTCATGAGTGAACGTCTATCCGCGCTGTGTGATCGCAGTCGATGAGGTAAACTCTCTGGAGATTTGTGCATTTGCGTTAAAGACACTTGGAAAAATCTCATCAGTGATACAGAAACTGCTGACTTTCTGCTTTGACTGGTTAGGTTGAACAAATTGTTGAGTTATTTTTATGACAACATTATTTCTTTTTTGTTTAACCAATGTGTGTTCCAAGATCTCTATTGGCTCTTTCTCACGCTTGCTAACAAACTCTTCATTATTGGAGTCACGACAGCTCAAATATGTTACATTTTAGGTTTGAGAGGGTGAAAGAAAGTAATGTTAGTGAAACCACAAATTGGGAGTAATTTTAGGAATATTAACTATGGTTAAAGTGGTGGCTTTGTGCAAGGTCTATTTTCTCAAGCATGTTACACAATAAAACAAAAAAATCCAGATACAAAAACCCTTTAGGGTAAACTTAACTCAATTACTGCCATTGACGGTTTAAGACGTCAAATATCCATTTTTTTTTTACTCGGCTGGTAGTGAAGGGAGAAACAAATTTCTTTTTTTTTTTTCCCATGTCACTTTAGGGGCTCCGTATGAAGGAGTTTTAATTATTTGTTATTGTTTTAACCTTAGATTGAGAAGAAAATACCACCATTATTAAAATGAATGAAAGAAAAGATAACTTCAAGTGCTCCAATTTTGTGATGGGAGTAAATCCTGCACAGGGCATGACATGTCTATGGCCGGAGACTGGTTTGACCCAGCGTTGGTAATTTCGCAGGAGAGGGAGGGCTGCGCCGCTGTGGGAGTGGTCACCACCAACAGTCCCACAACAGCCTGACCAAAAACGTGGGTTGATTTGAAATATATACATAAAATAATTCAGGGGTTTTCTGCCTGTTGTCCGTATATTTTTAAATGAGGTATTTCATGTTAAATTAACTGCACCAACCACTTATTGTTGAAGTTGTTTGAGCAGGCTTATTGTTTTGATTAATGTTCTGGTCCAAAATTGTCACTGCCATGCGCATCTCCTTCCCAAAAATATTTGGGAGATGTAACCTGTGCTATAATCGAAAATATTTCAATAATTCATAAACTATTTAAGTCAATCAGATTTATTATTCACTACCAGATTCTAACACAAATTAATTAGATTTAATTCATTAGTCATGCTGAATTGATATTATATCTTAACATGTCCTTCCAATTCTCCCTCCGTGCCTCACAGAAAGTCTGACAGCAGCATACAGAAAACTCTTTGGAGATGTTTGCGAGGAAACGATTAGTTTCATTTGATTTCCTCAGAGCGAAGTAAAGGGTTAACTGTGCCAACACTATTTATCAACATCAGGGAAGCTGGCTTCTCCGACTGTCTCCCTCTGCCAAGGTGTTCTGCACAGATACAGGCCCTGCAGGGAACATGCAAGCGATTAAAGCAGAAGCCAACTCACGGCTTATGGACTGCCACTGACCTCTGGGAAGTATGCAGCACAGATTTCAATATTCCTTGCTAAGTCCAAATAAGGATTAGGTAAATGTTGTAAAATGGACTTACAAAAAAACATTTATTTATATTTCATGAGCTGTTTTACAAACACTTCCATCAAGGATAACAGAAGTTTGCTAGTTTGTCTCTAACTTGTAAAGCATTTTTCACTATGTCTTTTTCAATCAGTAAAGTTAAAAGTTTAAAATTTAAATTAGATCAGTGATTCACAACTGGTGGGTTGGGTATGTCGCGGACAGCAAGTGAAAAATAACTTGTAGTTGTGTTGGAAATGGTTTTTCAGAACAGTACAGAGGCGTAGAAAGTTCAAACACAGCACACACAACATTATGTAAGCATCAAGAAATGTCACAAGCTATTCCGTAAACAAGTACAGTGCGGCTCAGCCTTTTGCGTCAGAGAGGTAGCAAATGAAAGAATTTAAAAATGTAACTCCTCTACATTTTTTTTCAGAAGCTATTTTGTAACAATGTTATTTATTTGTGTTTAATTTCAGTAAAATCAGTGTAGACTTTGCAACAATAGTAAGATGCATGACACACGGTGACAAGATTTGAGAACCTAGCTGTCATTTTCGTGCAGGTACAAGTCTAGTTTACCTTGTTTAGGAATTTGACATACCGTGCTGTGCCGCTGGCCATTTTCTATTACCGTATTTTTAACGGCCATAACACGCGCTGCATCAAAGGGCGCAACACCAGTTGAGGGTGCTATTTCCGTATTTAATGCATATACTAGGCGCGCCGCACTACAAGGCGCTAGCTCAGCTCGCGCGAGCTGTAGCCAGCTCACCAGGACTCAATCCCTTAAGGCAGAGGTATTCAATTAAAAGTCATAGAGGTCCACGACAAAAATTTCTTCCAATTAAAAGGTCCGAACCACAGTCCAACTTCCCGAAATGTCTAGCCTATGTTCACATTTTGATATAGTTTCAATATTTAGTCATTTTCAACAGAGCGCACTTATATACTAAATATTTAATAATGTTCTCATTATACACCTTTGCCAGTCAAACAAATATAAGGCGTTTCTTGCACATTCGAGAAAATGTGGCTCCAGGAATTTAAGGGTGCCACTTCCAGAAAAAAAAAGGAAAATATCTCCTGCAGAAATATATCAAGTGCTAAGCATTGAGTTAACATCTTTTACCTTTTTTTTTAAATCAAAGAGTTATCAGCCTAAAAAAAAAACGGAAAGCCTAATTATCCAAGTAAACCAGGTCAATATGTTCAGTACACAATCAATAAAAATGGCTGTCCTCATGAAAAACTAATTCAAAATGAGCTTTGACACCACTTTTTCTTTTGAATATTTTTTTAACTTCTCTTAATGAGAAAAAATAGTTTGTGACTACCCTGCCAGTGACTTACATCTGGGTTGGAACGGAGTCAGGGCCATTGGGATTTGGTAGATTATTTCACACATCTGGGATTTGTGTTTTCCTTTAAATAATGTTTGTGCAACCACATTTAAGCACTCCTTCACAACTTCCCCATCACTTGAACGTTTTTTTATGTTTCCCCAAAACCCATGATACTTTTACTGAATATTCGTTTGCATGCCGCTGGGATGTAAACGAAAATGTAAAAATCTGTTGCACTGCACTCGAAGTTCAATGTTTTTGCATGCGCTCACCTCAAACGTCAGCGGATAACTGTGCACAAAAGGGCGGTGCTTTGTTTCGTAGTGGCGCTTCGCAATGTTGCGACGGTTTCGGAGCATATGATGCACACTGGTTTTGAATCGGCTGCAGCCAGAACGAAACTAAATTTCTCCGTCCATTCATTTAAAACAAGACGCATCGACCTCGCTAACTTTTTAGCAAGGTATACTGTCATACTGTCAGCAGCACTCTCTTACGGTCTGCTCCGCAATTGGCAGTGGATCATAAACAAAAGATTTGATTGGCTCGAATCAGTGAGGCCTTCTCCGTATTAACTAGAATTGCAGCGCCAACGTTTGCGAATGCGCCCATCCGATCCATCATTTGATGATGCCTGCCTTAAGGGATTGCTGCCAGAGGTATCACCCCAACTCAATGACAAATATCCGGAAACTATAAGGAATCACTGCCAATAACACTGACTCTAACTAACAAGAGGTGTCATGGCAAAACGTCTATTAGACAATGTCAGGGGAGGGACTTCACTGGTCACCACACTCCTTAGAGTCACGGTTTCAAATCAAAACCAAAAATAAACTCAGCATACAAGCAAACAATGAAACAAAGAAATAAGATTAACACAAAACATGTATCTCTCATGCCATCTATATACTCAAACGAAATAAAAACAACACAAAAAGATTATAGCAATGACTTCTTGGGAGCCACTCAGCCTTAGCCAATTACAGCAATGACTTCTTGGGAGCCACTCAGACTCAGCCAATCACATGGCTGTTTAGAGAGATGTGAATGTTGTGCTTTGGGCTTTTTGCAGTCTGTTGTCTAAACCTGGGAAGTTTCTTGCTTGTGTAACCCATGTTTTGGCTCAGCCTTTTTTTATTCTTATTCTTATTTTCTGTTAATGTGATTTTTTTTTAGTGCTGTTACTATTTCCTACGGACCCAGAACGCACCGCAGCGTGAGATGACGTCTCATCTCGTACGAGAGATTTAGAGAACTCTCTAGCATTTAGTTTCATGCGAGTTGAAGGAGAAAGCCTCTGAATAGACCAAACTGGGCCGTTGAACCTTTTTGTGTAAACTGTGAATGAATGGACTTCGAATCCTGTGGTGTTTTTTGCCAAGGAAATTAGATTTTCTTTGAGACTATCGATCCTGGTGAGTGTTTTGTCGAATGTGCCTAATTAACATTCCTGTGTCAATGTACCCCATGATGTGTAACTGAAAAAAAAAAAAATAGTCAGGATGAAGTTTTGTGAACGTTGAGATTGTTATTAGCTAATGGTGAGATATAACTGGAAAAATTAAAGCTTTGTAAACTATTTTCCTCGCACATGCCTTCCTAGCAAGTGCACTACCTAGTGAGATAAGCTAACAGGCTCACGAAGGACTCCATGTGTGTTAGATACACGTATTTTCTTTTATTCTATTTAATTTTTTCAAATATATGTTTAAAGAAAAAATTGAATGTTCTAAATATTAAGGAGTTGAAGATATATACATACAAATGTTCACATATTTCTACTAATTGCTCTTAGTGTGTCTTATTTCTGTTGGAGGTCTCCTATTGCTCTAAGTAGAGTTGCTGCCGCCAATCTCCCTGCCACCTAAGATAGATGAGCCTTGAATTGAATACCAAGGAATAATTGTTACACTGAAAAATTCAGATTTCTTTTTCTGACAACTTAGCTTAAGTGTGACGCTGCGTAGTTTCAATTGTGGTGGTTACACTTGCAATAACGTAAATGATAAGACAGACTACAACATTGTAGAACGCTACCCTTTTGTCCAGCTTTCTCCTACACCATCACCCAAACACCATAGTCACATAATGTATAAGTCACGGTCAATTAGAAGCACAGATGACTCAAACTTTGACCAGCAGGGTGTGCTAACATGCACTCCGAACAGCCCAATGAGTAAAAGAGTTGATGGTCGAGAGTGATGCTCAGTCCATATAATGGGCGCGTCGCTTTACAAGGCGCCTTGTTTGTTTTGGGGAAGATTTGGGACTTTAAAGTGCGCGCACTGGCTGGCTGGGGTGTTGTCCCGCACCAAACCTAACGCCGTCCGCGAGTGCAGATCTTGCAATTCCTTATAAATGTATATTCCTCACGCCGATCTCCTGCATGGATTCCAGTGAACGAGTCACTTATGTAGACCGCATGCCTCGCCGACACTGAATTTAAAGAGAATGAGGGGAGCCAGGAATTACGTTGGCTGTGATCACTCCCACAAAGCGCACACGCCCATTTCTTACTGCGCCCTTCGAAAATACCAAAATAGAGAAATTTCCACCCATGGACTGCACAAGGCATGGAAAATTACTCTGCACCAGCTTCATTCCGTTTCATGAATGTGTGTTCATTCTATCAAAAGTCATTCCGAGAATTGTGTACAGAATTCAATAACTAAGAGAGGAGATACAATATAATTGAACAGTATGCAAGCACATTAATCTGACCATGTCCGACTGGTAAAATGGATCAAGAAATATATTACGAAAAATGTACCTTCCTGCATTTATCCAACTTTCATCAATTGAACATTTGAGCCATCTTTCTGCGTCTATCAGTCTTTTGTGGCACACCATACGTCCATTTCGCAAGAGAAGAAGCTGAGTGGCTGGAGTTTTTGGTTGACAAAAAAATATGTATCAGCCAAGACAACTCTATATTTAAAATTATATGGATGGAAGATGAACATGCAGTATCGGTTTAAAAAGTGTCAAGAGTGCCTTTTTAAAATTATTTCAATTCCTAAACTGTCTTTTCTAGTTACATTTGAATAAATAACCGACACGCATTATAGACATGTCTATGCTTCGTTCGTCTAAGACCAAGAAGAATATATAGTAATACTGTAAACAAGAACTGGGGTTGTTGTTATCCTAAATTGCTATAAAATTATAAATAATGTAATTAACGCCAAAGAGAATGCATCATTTGTGCAGCAGAGTTTCGTCTATTTAAACAAAATGTATTTACTCAAGTAAGAATGTGAATGGACAACAAAATAGACCTCATAAACATGTAATAGATGAATGCAATCAAAATAATAACGTAGGCAAAAATGTTTCTTTTCTAACACTTAAATCAAGCCATTTGAATTCATTCTGCCTGTTTGTTCCGATCGATGTGATTATTTGTATAATTTTCGTGAGATCTCATTGCAATCAATATACAAGGCTCCATGTAAATTATCAGCCCGGCTCTTGGTTGACCACATGGTTTGTACCCAGTCATAAACCGGGTCAAGTGTGCATGTTTTTGTACAGTACCCCCAATACGCAGAGATCTGTGTACACATGCTAACACTGCATATGCAATCTCATCAGGCATGAGGACAGCCTTGGGGTAGCTAACACTGTAACGGAGTGAGGCAATGAACCAGGATCACGCTTGAGATCCACTGGGGTAATAACATGTAAAAAGCTGCCTGTCAGTTATGGAGTCAAGGGAAATAATCAAAACCAGAGCAAACCTCTGCTGTGTCTTTGAAGGTAACACATTCACGGTAAAAATAATGTAACACACATGCCACTTATGACAAGGCACAAGAGTAATCTTTTTTTTTTCATTAGGTGTGGACCTTCTGATGCACAGATAGTCTTATATTTTACAGCTGCTCTGTGGTCCAGTGCAAATGGCAGAGACACAAAGTGCAACTCTGACTGACAAACCACTTGGTCACTTGACTGAAGCCCATTTTAAAAAAAAATAGACAAATGGCCTCCACTCTTATAGACGACATGCCTCCATTTTATTTATTGGTGTAGCGTCATAATGCGGGACGACCTCTTTGTTTTTTTGCCATCTTCTGACACCTGTGAGCGTTTCCTCGCTGGCGAGCAGTCGTTCTCTTTTATTGCGAATATAGTGAATCACTGAATCACCATAGCGGGGCCCAGAGGTCGAGCCATCATTTCAGAAGTGGGTAGCACACGGCGAAAACCAACTTTTATGAGCACATTATTATCCTCTCAAATTTGACTGTTCCTCTCCGTAGGGGGCCAAAGAACGAAATAACCAAACTGGTATAACACAATGACACAATTTAATGCCCAATGGTGATTTTAACACAAAAAAAAATACATAAATAGTTCTTGTCAGCCAGCCTATTGCGAAAAAAATGGAAAGGTAGTGAAATCGTTTTAAAACATTTTTTTCTAATTATTTAAAAAAAAAATCTAATTTTTAGTCTCTTGAATTGGAGTGTTTTTCAATTTACTTTGTGCTCTAGTAAAGCAAGCAAACTATCTTTGTGTTTTATGCAAAACAAGACAGTTATGGACATCGCTTTGTTACAGCTCGAGCTGTTGTGAAATGCGCTGTATAAATAAAGTTGTATTGTATTGTATTATTTTGCCAATCACCACCCTGTGTGTGTGTGTGTGTGTGTGTGTCTTCTGTTGTGTTTTTTTTTTGTGCGTCTGCATGTGGCGTCGCAAGTACGTTCTTGCTGCCGATTGGCTATCGGCACCGAGGACGGACTGAAATAATGATGGAATGATGACTGACAGACGGACATGCCCACCGCTGAATTGCATTCCCACAATGCAGCAGAATAGATGTGCTACAATAAAAGGAAATCAACAAACGCATTGTTTGAAAAAAGGGAAACTATGGCAATTCTATAAAGAGGACAAAGTTGAGCGAGTGAATGAATGTCTATAAACTGACAAAACAGCATGCTAGGAGTTGGATTCAAACTCTAAATCTTGTATTTTTTATTGATTTATTTAGTTTTTGTTTTAAATTGCCCTTGGCTGAAGCAGTTAGCCTCTAACTGCTCTGGGGTCTAACACCGTGGTACAGCACGCTCGCTATGGCACTCTTATTTTCAATGTGAATTGAAGTTCTCCATGCCAACAGTTAAGTGATTCAATTTAGTCTTGTGAGTGGCAGGTGATTATTCCATGGTGTTCAAGTCATTTATTTTTTTTTATTCGTAGATAACAGCTTTTGATGAGCTCCAGGCTGACTTCAAGGTGCCAATCGATCAAGGCAATCCTCTCCATGCGGTAGGTTTGGTCCTTTTTTGTTTGTTTTCAATGTTATGCACCTAAAACTACCAGAAATACATCAGATTTACATTGTGACATTTGTAAGATACTAAGTTTTCTGGTCAGCTCAATCATATTTTTTTTTCAAATAACTATTTCCAATTCTCAGGCCTGTTTCCAAATAAATGCCTACATCTTGGGATATATATTCATCACTTGACGGTCGTTATATCTCTGGAGGATTGTATCACTGATGAAGCTTCAAATTTGCTTCCTGAACCAGTTGTTATAATTTTGCCATCTCTAGGTGGTACTGTTGGTTTAAATTAAGAGTTTAAGAAATGGCAAGTCAGTGTGCTTTTAGCCCAATGTTGTACTGAGAGTGTCATCAACAGGAGTAAAAAAAAATACAATATACACTGGTTCATGAAGCAGATTTGAAGCGTCATTTACCCATCACTTCAGTGACATTATTAAAAACACTTTTTAGGCCTATTTGGGTATTTACACAATTAGTCATGTAGTTTATCCAATCTGCTGTTTACCGTAATTTCTCGAGTATAACGCGGACCCGTGTCTATTACGACAAGACACAAATAGCTGAGGGAGCTGAATGGTTGACACGAGGGGCGATCACATGAGAACACAATAACCTAACGTGAGACACACCGGACACAACGAAAACATGACAAAACTTAAATGAAAAAAAACAAAAAACAATCATAAAGACCTAGAATATGACAGGAAGTGTATGCTAACAGCTATTTGAGTATTGCAAGTCAAAATGCCAAAATATTTTGACACTTTGGGAGAGCTCTAGCAAACCCAGAGGTGAGCAATTACGGTCCTCGATGGCCAGTATCCTGGATGTTTTATAGAAATTGTGTCTCCCTACTTGCAACACCCCGGAACCTGTGATCCACAAGGTCTGCAGACGGTGGATTACAATCCTGATCATTTGACTCAGGTGTGTTGAAGCAGGGAGACATGTTGCCCATATCTGACTTGACATAAAGTAACTTCCATACATTAATGTAGAGTACATGAAAAGACAATGTATACAGAATTATGTACATGTACAAAATATAAACAATTAAGACTGCAGTTTTGTAAATTAAGTATGACAAAAGATTTCCGTCCACATCGCAGGGGAAGGGAGGAAATGGCGCAAATGTCTCAACCACCCACTACACTGGTCCCCTGTGATGTCCTTGTACACACCATCCATTGCAAGGAACAGGCATCTCTGGTCTTGAGCCTGATGTTCACACACTCTCCATTTCCAAGAGGGAAAAAAAAAATTCTCAATCGCATTGAGGAGATGGGAGTATGTTGGCTGTAGCTCCATTCTTTGAACAGCAAGAAATTTGCATCGTGATGAAATCGATGTGAAATGATATTCGATTGTGAACGATTGCAAAGTAGTTTGGGGATTTCTCCATGTCATTTATGTCTCAAGAAATGAGACAAGCCAGTGGAGAAACTCTCTTAACACTCCCAGCTCTATTTTGCCACTTCAGCTGGCATTTGCAACTCCCTCGAGGGTGTAAGTGTCATCTGAGTCTTATTAGTGCACTTTTACTTCATCATCACTCAGAGATTAGACTTAAAATAACACATCATTGAATCACTTGGGTTTTGACCACTTTCTCAGTGTCTCTCAAGCAGGATAATTTGACTGCCTCTATTCCATGAGGACTTCATTTATTCATTTGAAAAGTATAAATCACATTCAAGCCAGAAGCAAATAATAAAGGTGAATCTCAAAACATTCACCAAGGAAGTCAAATCCATCCAAACACCCGAATACAAATGTTTTAAGTTCAGAAATCAGAAATCCCTTTATTGTCATTGTACTCAAGTGTGCAACGAGATTAGAGAGCTCCCCTCTCCAGTGCAATACAACAATAATAAAATATATAAATTAGATAAATAAGAGAATAGTTAGTGCAATGGAAAATAATACTGAATAGGGTATATAAAAACACATCACGTTGCTGTTCTGCAAGGTGGGGTGGTCGTGTGTGTGTGTGTGTGTGAGTTTAAAATGGAGATGGCTCTTGGGAAGAAACTGTTTCTCAGTCTATTGGTCCTTGATTTGATGCACCTGTAGCGCCTGCCAGAGGGCATCAGGTCAAACAATCCCACATTCCCAACCTCCAAGCGCCTTGTCATGCTCCCCATTATTTCACATTGCTGTTTGGTAGAAGCAAGCAGCGTGGAAGAGAGTCCAACCCTTCTCAAGAAGACTGCTACCAGAGCCTGACTAGAAAGTCTCTTGTTAGAACTTCTCTTCCTCCAGAGAAATGCACAGAGGTGGGCATTTTTCTAAATTTTGCTGATCTGATATACATCTTCCGTCAGCGACCGTTTGTCAGTCCGTTATTTTTCGGGACCAACCTAATTAATCACCAATTTTAATGACGTCAGTAAGTCACTGTCGGATGGAAACCTACTTCTGCCAATCCGTCATTTTTTAAAAAGTATCCCATCATTCAGCAAAAGAGGTGTCCGTCTGTTAGTGACGGATTGACGGAACGGTCACCTTACATCTGGAAGGAGGTGGAGAATCCAGGCCCAGAAAGTAAAAACACTGCAACAGTTTGGCTTTAGCTGCAGATGCTTCTACTCAACCGGCAGGTAAACGGGAGCTTGTTGCAAATGCTCATATTCGGGTTTTTAAAAACCTGAATAAGATCCGTGGGCCTTGTTTCCAACCTGACTATTTGCTCAAATCAAGAACAACTCACCTCCTTTGAACAGAACATTGATTTTTGTACAGCGCAAGCTCGATTGCTTAAAAAATCTTGTTTGAGTACAGGTGCGTCTGGTGCGCACGCCAGTGGAAATATACACGATATTCCTATGATGAGTGACATAAATAGAACATGATTCGGTGACGGTTGAAAGTAATAAATTGAAATGACGTCTATTTACGTCACGACATTGTCCGTGTGTCACCGTTTAAATTGGGATATTACAATAACCATGTATAAGGGAGTAAGTCTGTCATGCATGTAAACAGGATATCCCAAATGTTTCAGACACCAAAATTTTGGCCTTAACTCAAATATTTGTGGCATTTAAACGTAGTGACTGACCGCACAGGGAAGTGAGTACAAATGGGAATTTTTTTTTTGTTTTAACAAAATGGCAGTACCCTGAGGTGGATGAAATTGATGCATTAATCTGAACTACTTTATTTACTTTAGCTATTAGTTTTATCCAAATTTTGTCATAAAAAGTGAGTGATCAGCATCGTTCTCGCTTGATGCCTTGCTACATTCACTCACACCTTCCACGTCAGTTCATTTTCACGACCTTTAACAGTATCTCATCTCATTTTACCATACATGCAATGCATTCCCATTTCTGTGCGAACTTGTTCTTAATTGTCATCTGAAATCTCCCTATTGTGTCATAAAGTGCCCTTGTTTGTGTCTCTCATGTCACGGCGTTGCGTTTCAGAAAGGCTCCAGCCTAATTGCTTACGAATAAGTTGGTCGTTGAGAACGTTTACATTTAGAACACCCACTGCTGTTCAAGAGGAATATTTTGGTGTTACTTGTTTGATTGTTGCAGTGTGTCGTCTCATCGCATTGTTATTATAATTACCAACTATTACCATGAATATTGGAATAATAATAATGAGGTGTTTGCTGTGGATGAGGTCATCTTCAGGACAGAGGAAGGATCAGAAACTTCGTGTGCCTACTAAAAGGATTTCCAATTCATTTTTTCCACTGTCTCTCTGTGAATCCCCTCCACCCCCCTCCAACCCTCCAAGTTATGCCACCACTACATTAGACATCAGAGGCAAACTTTCTTCCCTTGAAATGACTTCTCCTTGTACTCGGAAACGCTTAAAATAATGAAAAATCAGCAAGCTATATTTTATGCTCTTTTTCCACTCCCGCGTCTTTGCTAAGTCTGAAATGAGGGAGAATCCCATGTGACATTTGGATTAAATTTGAGATAGAAGCAGTTGAAGGCATGATTGTCTTGTAGACACACACATACACACACACCCTAAGCAATGATTCAATAACCTAATAAGGCATAAAACCATCTCTTGTTTATTTCTTGGAAACATCCTCACTTGAACCATACATACTTGTAGACTGTGCGACACAATTCACTGGCGTCCAATTGTTGTTTTAAAAAGGAGACGTGGCATACAGACAGCAGAAAGACAATTTAGCAAGCCAGACCATTTCAGTTGTTTTATTTAATTGAAAACCTGGAGAAAAAAGAAGTGTGAACGCAAACACATTATGCGGCAGAATGTCAATACTTCGTCCTGGCCAAAACTAGGAAAAGAAAAAGTCACGTTTACTCAAAGAAATATGTTCATAACAGTATTTAAAAATGTGTGTTTTGCAAATTTGTAACAATTTTGCTAAATAATGAATATTATACGACTGGTTAGCACAATGGCCTCACAGTACATAGGTGCAGATTTCATTTCCGGGTCCGGGCTTCCTGTGTGGAGTTTGCATGTTCTCCCTGTGCCTGTGTGGGTTTTCTCCTGGTACTCTGGTAACATGCATGGCAGGTTGATTGGACACTCTAAATTGCCCCTAGTTGCGAGTGTGTGCACGAGTAGTTCTTGGTCTTTGTGTGCCCTGCGATTGACTGGCAAGCGGTTCAGGGTTTACCCTGCCTACTGCCCGAAGACAGCTGGGATTGGCCACAGCATGCCCGCGACCCTTGTCAGGAGAAGCGGCACAGATAATGGATGAATGGATGAATATTACAAAGTAATATACAGGGGATATAAAAAGTCTATGGCTATCTCTTTTTTGTGGCGCTTGAGCATCAGCCCCCCAAAATCTCCGCGCATGTGCCGCCTACTTTACCAAAGTTGTGCTTCGGTCAATTTCTACTTGAAAATTAAGCCTGGCCAAGGTGAAACTTAAACTCACTTAAAACGCCTCCCATTATTAACTCATTCATTGCCATTGACGGGTATAGAATACAATACAATACAACTTTATATAGCGCATTTCACAAAAAGCTGAAAAGTACAATCGTTTTACCTGGGCTGACAGTGAATGAGTTAAATATATAACGTTACTTAAGTCATTTGATTTCACTAAGGAGTAGCTTCTGGCCACTCTACCACAGAGGCCTTATCTGTGGATTGTTGCAGTGATGGTTAATTTAGGGATGGTTGTCCACTTTCAAAAAAGGAACATTGGAAGTTTGATACAATGACCATTGGGTTCTTGGTCCCCTCTCTGACTAAGGGTCCTCTCGCTCAATTAAGAATGCTAGCCGTATCTGTGAGGCTTGATGGTTCCACACGTATTCCATTTACAGACGCCATTACGGTGCTACTGTGCTTAATGGAAACTTTATAAAAGCACTTTTCTCTACCCTTGCCAATACCTGGATCTATGCCTTGGCACAATCTTGTCTTGGAGGTCTAGAGACAATTCCTTGGCTTACGTTCTGTCAATTTAAACAAATGTGCCTTTCCTACGCAATCATTTCCAATCAACTGAATTTAGCTCAGATTAACTCCAACGAAATCACAGAAACATTTCAAGGATGATTAAGAGAAATGGGATGCACCTGAGCTCAATTTTGAGGTTCATGGCAATGGCTGTGACTACTGACATACATAAGTGGTGATTTGGGTACCGAATTTCCGGACTGTAAGCCGCTACTTTTTTCCTAGATTTTGAACCATGCGGCTAATACAACGGTGCAGTTTTTCTGTGGATATTTCCTTCACCGGTGGGGGCGCTCTATAGTTCAGAAAATACGCTAGATAAATCTTGATTTTTTTTTCTCTTGGGTCTGTTCTGTTTTAATTTGCAAAGTTGTTGCCGTGTTAAATGGCACTGTTTTAACAATCTGTTTATGTACCTTTATGTACATTCACAGTTAAAAATTGTTCTGTAC
Source organism: Idiotropiscis lumnitzeri (assembly GCF_059441095.1). Classification (NCBI taxonomy): domain Eukaryota; kingdom Metazoa; phylum Chordata; class Actinopteri; order Syngnathiformes; family Syngnathidae; genus Idiotropiscis; species Idiotropiscis lumnitzeri. The sequence continues at coordinate 10,476,269 of NC_142411.1, forward strand.
ATGCAGTAAAGAAAATGTTTTTTCAACATAGAATAATGCGGCTTATACCCTGTCGCGGCTTCTATGTCTTTTTTTTGTTGTTGTGCGACTTATATACAGGTGCGCCCTATAGTCCGGAAAATATGGTCGCACGCTGCAAATACTTGCCTGATGCATTGTGCAACATGAGAAAAAAAAACACACAGGACAGGCTCACCACTGCAGGCAAAAACAATGACAAGAGACAGATTCCACAAAAACAGTGAAAACGTGAAATACACACAGACTAAAAAGACAACAATGCTCACCTGGAAGAGATACAAGCAGATGGAGAAGACAGGACAAACTCCAGATAACATAAAACAAAACATGATGAAGACACAAAACAAAAGCAAATCTAAAGGATGAAAAAAAACGAGAAAAATTGTTACTGACATGGTTTCTTGGCACAAGAGCAAAGACCATATAGAACGAACCAAACATTTCTCAACAAAGTAACTACAATTTCCACATAGGCACATCGTGTAAATATACATAAATAGATACAGTAGACACATACTGTAGCTTTAGGCCTTGTTCAGACTGCCACCCAAAACCCACTCTCCTGCCCATCCAAATTCAAACTTTGAAAGCTCTCAAATTTCCCCATTGTGGGACTAATAAAGGACATCTTATCTTATTTTGTTTGAATAGTCAAAAAGCACATGAAATCCGACTTTGGGGAGATGGATTGAAACCACATTAGGCAGGTTGTTTCATATCGGATTTGGACAAGATGTGTATCATTCCCAACAGCTCTAAACATACCAATCTGTTTTGACTGTCTGTGACGTCACTCTCCTCCACGCAAGACCCAATGCGCCATAACAGAGATCGCCAATCGAAGTGTGCAGCGGTAAAGATTGGAGCACGTCAAAGAAATTGCAAACAGCTGTCCGAGGACAAAGGAAACGCATTGCCTTAATGGTCTGTTGGGGGATAGTGCCATACGAGCAAAGCTCGATTGTAGAAGTGAATCCATTTATGAAAGCATTCCCTGTGGTGCAGCTATCAAACACTACACCCGAAGGACAATGCCTCCATTCTGACGTTGTTGCTCCAGCAACCTGTCAGATAAGTGAATAATGTGGCCTAATCTGAACAAGGCCAAATCCAATTTGGACACTTGCTCAAAACAATGTGGACAATCAGCCGTAAAAATTGGATTTGAGGAGGAATCTTATTTTAATCAGATATCCCTGCAGTCTGAAGACAGTTTTAATAAAACTTCATTCACAGGTAACTCATGTTTCTGACAGCTGTCAGCAAAGGAGAAGCAGAGATAAATCATTAAATAACCACAAGAACGACTATTCTGACACTGCTAGAAATACTTCATCAACAGAGGCCAAAGTTTTACACCTCCCATTCTTTAGAACTAGCAACACTGGCAGAAGAAACCCAGAATGCGATGCAAAGGGAATTTGTTTAATATTTGATGATGACGTTAAAAGCTTAAGTGAAATAGTGGCCGCTCGAGTCAGCACTTTGGCGAGTGCTGATTTGTGCTTCTGAAGCTTTTTACACGTTATTATACAAGCTGAAAAGCCAACACATTATTAATAGTCACACAATGTTTTTCTCAAGTATTTGTGAGCTTCTTGATGCCACACCACACCGGTTAGTCGTGTGGACTAGCATAGACTTTATGCGAAGTGATGAGCTCTTATTCCGCTTGATGTGAATTCCCCAGAAAGTCAAAAACTTGTAGAACTGTTGGATATGTAAAACATTCCATTTTCACTTCCAGAACACATCTCAGTTCATCAGTTTATTTTTGAGGCAGTCTCCCAAAAATGTACTGCCTGCTTCTACTTTCCCCACTATGACAGGACTAAACCTTACAACTACAGGGTCGGTCCACCGCCTCAGTAATCGTTGCATAGAAAAACGGTCACTTCCTGTAAATTGCCTCATGTTCTGCCCTAGGTGGGAGTTAAAACTCTTCATGAAAAGGGATTCAGCCAGTCTAAGGTTTGGGTCTGTAAGTCCCTCGCCATCAGAGCTAGCATAGTTCCAGGTGGTGATCAGTTCACATGCAGACCAAAGGTCAATGACAACCACAAAGTTTATTAGTGAAGTGCAGCTTGGATTCCACATGCACACACAGGCATATATTATGATTGAACATTGTGTTTTTTTGGTAGACAATCCATGAAAATCCTCACATTTAACCCTCCCAGGTCTCACTGTCACTGCCTGTCAGTATTGAAGTTCCCAGACAGAACACGGGTCCCCAGTAGGAATGCTCTCCAGAACCCCTCCCAAGGACTCCGAAAGAGTCCAAGCCATGTATCCAGTTAAGCCTGAATACATGTAGCAAGGACCTTTTGCTGTCACACACCTGCTCAGGCTCCTTCCCTGCCAGAGAGCTCACGTCCCATGCCTCAAGAGCCAATTTCTGGAGACATGGATCGACCCGCCATTATCTTTGACCCATTTTGTTTTTACCATGGGTGGTCATGGGAAAAGGGACCCACATTACATCTTTGGGCTATGCCAGGTCAGGTCACTTACAGCCAGCATGCAGTTGCCATTGAGTGGTACACATCCAGGTGAGGGAAAGGGACAGAATCTAATCGTCAGGAGGGGTCGTGAGCAGAGCTCTGTCTGGGCCCTCCTTTGTAAGCAGTTGCCCTGAAAATGAAGCCAACATTCTTTCTCCTAAAATTATTGGGACATGAAACCCCTTTACCATAATAACGTTCAAGTAAGAGGTCGTAATTCTAAGTCAGGGGTGGGCAAACTTTTTGATTGGTAGGCCACAATGGGTTCTAAAATTTGACACAGGGGCCGGACCAGGAGCAGGTGGATGGAGTGTTTTGGTAACTTCACCTCATTGGAGAAAAAAAATACATTTAATTTTAAATGAAAGTGAACAAAAGCAATACAACAATATATATAGATATTTTTGAAAAACCGCAGTATTTAGAAAATAAAACCTTAACAAGGTTTATTCATTTCATTTTTTTCAAGATCGGCGGGCCGGATTAAAGCGTTTAACGGGCCGCATGCGGCCCCCAGGCCGTAGTTTGCCCCCGCCTGCTCTAAGTGTTGTTCATAGTTCAGTATTTTTAGAAAGCACAGTAAAGGGTACAATTATCTTAGTAGTGATTAAATATTACCTTCCCGATTACCTTTTAATTCCCTAACAGTTTAAAATGAAAATGAAACACAGCAAAAACATTGAACGTCAACGCTACTCTGTTTCATCAGTAAATAGATAGCATCATAGCAGATAACGCAACAAAGACACAGCGTTCGGTAAATGCACCGAAGTGATCTCATTTATTTTTGTTTTGTCGTTTTCCAGAGGGAGAGACTTCGAAACATCGAGAGGATCTGCAACCTGCTGAGGAAGGTGAGCAGTTTACAGCCATCTGGCTTTGTTACATAATTGTTTTCATCGTTACGCATAATGTCTTGTTTATTTTTTTTAAACTTCCATTATTGTTATTATTTGGAGTCAGTCGTGTCGCTGTTGGATTATTTGGAATTGCACATAGATGCTTCCTGTGTCTTTTTGCCTCATTTTGGACTGAAATTACGGAAATACCGATGGAAAGGTGGTATGCTTTGCAGAGCCACCGTGTGCATAAATGTGTGTGTGCGTGGGTGTGTGCGTGTGGGTGTGAGTGCATGTCTGTTGACAACTTGACAGTTTTGCCTTGAGGATGCAGTTCGAGGAAGAAATGAGGCTTCCTCACAGCTTTAACATGACGTTATTTTCTCGCTCTATCTGTCTGTTATTTCCAATTTGTTATTAATCATTTTACGGTAAATTGAAATTTGTAGAACGTAAAAAAAAACAAACACCTTCATATTTATAGGAGCTAAGGCATGATTGAGTAAATAAAATTGTAACTTGTGAGGACGGTGCAGAGGAAAATCTTAAGCGCAAAATATGGTACAGTGTGTGTAATTACAACTCAGGGTGCAAGAGTGATGGGATATATATACTTCATTCTCACTATTACTGATTTTGATTTATTATGTAATGCATAATTATGCATAAAATAATAAACTGTTAAGGTTATTTTTAAGGAGTACAATGAGACTATATAGATGATTTCTTTGAGCAAATATCCAAAAATACTTGTCAGAATATGAACAAAGGTGGGATTTTAATAATGGTTTCCTGTGGAGTTTGTACTATATACATATTCCTTTCATCTTGTAATTATAGGTAGTAAAATCAAAGTCATCAAAGCATTGCATTGAGCATTGAGTTGAGATGCAGTTGAAATCCTGGTTCTGGTCTTCCTGTGTGGACTTTGCATGTTCTCCCTATACTTGCGTAGGTTTTCTCCAGGTACTCTGGTTTCTTCTCACATTCCCGAAACATTTATTTGTTAACACAGGTTAATTGAGGACTCTACATTGTCCGCAGATGTGAACGTTTGTCTATAAGTGCCATTGGTTGGAATTTAATCCAAGGTTGCCGGTTACTTACCCATATGTTTGAACAAGTCTGGCATTATATTTGTTAATGTACAACATAACAAATGAAATAAAAAAATCTAACTGCAATTTTTTTTCATCCATAATTTAGATTTTATTTTCCCAATATATTTTCTTCATGAATTACAGCTTATGTACACTTACTGATTTATCACCAACAAAAGAGACATTTTCAATGCAGGGGGGACTTCAATGTCTCACATATGCAAAGCTTCCCCAATGCATTAGGTGACTGAAGAGCCCCCAAGTGCCTCTTTTCCTATTCACGCATTAAATGCCGAGTTCACAGAGTGTATTTTCACTCTGTTTTGTGGATGCCTGAGGCAGTGAAACAGGAGGTTCGGCAGCATGCTAACTGTTTTCACCTCTTTTATTCAGAGCTCTTCTTCCCTCTCGTGAACTATTCAGTTCACTCCAACTGGCGCAGTCACAGCACGGTGGTCCTGATTGATTTGGGTAAACGCTTTGGCTAATGGTTTTTTTCATGCTGGCATGCCAAAAGTTGCGTTTAAAAACAAGGAGGAATTAGAACGTCATATTTTTTTGGACTCACAGTAGTCAGTGGAGTTCTCTTGGATTTTTTTTTTGTAAAGCAGCAGGGGTGTAGATGACAACGCCACAAGGAGAAGTGTTGGGCTCTTTTGGTACAAACATGTAAGTTATTCATTAAGATGTTCAGACTTGTGGCTTGGAGCAATGAGCCAGCGCGTTGTCACAGCAACTGAACGAGGGTACTCATTAAAACTTGTATTTTTGGTTTATTTGCATTTTGGCACTTTTCTTCTCTAGTTGAATGTATTTCCTGGTTGTTAAATAATCAAACTAATGACTTTCAAAAATAAGTAATGGGCGATGGGTTGCCCTGATTAAATGTTCTCAATGCCTTCAATTTTTTGTTGGTATTCTGATAACTTCAACTTTTCTCTCGCCTCTGCATATCAGATTATAAAGCGTTCAATCTCACATATCCGACTCCCCTTGCTTTGGAATGTGGCTAGCAAATGATCCTCTTTTGAGGAGACAGAGATGGGAGCTTCAAAGGTGGTTTAAATGTTGTAAGAGCAATAACTGTGAACAATGGTGACTGAAGAGATTGTAAAGATTCACTTGAGAACTACGAGGAGCTGTTTTATCAGAACTTGATGACATTTTTAATTCACAGGGAAACACTCTTATCCCAGTGGTTCAAGATAAAGACTCATTCTCATATAGATTTGTGGAACAAATTACGATTAGTGTTCATTTCAGGGCTAGGAAACTGGTGACCCCGCACTCAATCAGTGAGGCCCCTAAATAGATGGGTGTTAGAATCACGTTCAATATGTATTGATTGAAGTCACCAAGATCAAAAAGCTGGACAAGCACAACCAGGGGGAAAGACATAATCACTTCAGAAACAGCTTCAGTGCTGATGTTCCAAACACCCTTTGGCTGTTCAGATGCTGCTGACCCTCAGAATCAATCAGTCCACACAGACATGGCGGTTTTGACTGCTTGAAGGTTGAAGTCTGCGGGGATGCTTTCTGTCTGAACAAAGGCCCCCTGGGTGCTTCGTTGTGAGGATGAAATAACTAATTAAGGAAAGTGAGTTATTTAAAGGATAATTCAATTGATTTAATCTGACCTTGAACTAAAATAACTGGTTTTAAATACAATGAGTCTGACTAAAACCAGACCCAAAGAAATGTTTTTTGTTCTGAACCACAAGATCACTGTAACCTTCATTCAAAATTTTAAATGCCACAACCTCATTACACTAGTGTACTGGAAGTACACTGTGCAATTGGGTTGTCTCAGATGAAATGCATATCAGCGATGTATCTCAAATCGGTGGAGGTACGTATCAGTGAGACAGGAGCAAAGATGAAAGATGTAATCGGCTTGCAACAAAAGATGGGCTGGGACAGGTATCAAGCAGTGTGTCATGTGAGACTTTCTCTGCCTCTGTCTCTGATGTATATAGCATATGGCTGATCTGGGTAAGGATATTTATAAGCTTGCAGCTTCAGCCCTAAGCCTTTTGGCCAGCTGTAGGATATATATATATATACATATAACAGGAGGGCCAAACCAGAAACCTTTGCTCATGCTAATAAAACCATTTGTTAGTTTTTTGTTTTGTTTTCTTATCCCGATGGTATCAACAATTCTACACTTCACAGGAGTGAGTTAATTTGGCCAACTTTAATTCATCCACCTGTGGTCTGCCTGCAGTTGCTTATAAATGTACAGTTTCTGCTTCTGCCATGTCAAAGCATCACTATTCACTCCCACAACGGCGCAAACCGTCTGTTTTTTACTGTGAAGAAAGAATACTGTTCCTATTCTCACGTCTGACCATGCTATGTGCTTGACTTACGCTGGGCATGAATGTAGAGTCCATATTGTGAAAAATATCAGTCCAGGATCTATTAATTTTATGAAATCTGGGAGGAGTATATGCAAATTGTTTATGTATTTTATACTGCTCCATAAAAGCAGGTCTTAACCGGCACCACTGTGTGTCCATAACTGTGGTAATTGTGGAAGCGTGAGGTAGAGACAAAATGAGCGGTGACCAGGAAAACATTTATTTCTAAACATTTTTGAAATGCCAGAAAGAAAAATGACAAATTGCCTATTCTGCAATGCAATTATGAAATATGGATATTTGCTTGGAGTCAGTCACAAGAGGGAGTCATGCCATATCACCTATGAAAAAACTGCATTTTCTTGCATCGGCATGGGTCATTTTAGCTCAATTTGACAATCAGAGTCTAAGAGAGCTGTTTCGTCAAACCATGGCAATTAGCCATATTATGCATATACAGTTGCATATATAGTTGGACATGCATGTCTATGGCTCTCAACTCACCAGATATTTTACAACCCAGATGGGAGTTGAATACACAATGTCTGGCTTAGGATTCCAGTAGCCTACTAGGGCATTGAACGCCTTCTTTTCTACTTTGAAGCCGCAGACTTGGGCAGCTGTTCAATCAAAATCTGCTGTTATCAACAAAACTGTGTTACTGCAAAGCGATCTAACGGTGCATATGTCGTGAAAACATTTGAATGAATTATAATGATGATGTTTGAAATTTGCTATTGGCTGACAATCAGTCCAAGGTGTACTCTGCCTCTAACCCAAAGTTAGCTAAGAAAGAAAAATAAAATACTGTATTACATTTGCAAGGCCAAGGGATGAACGATCAAATAAAACATATGGACATAATCACACGTAGGACAAACTATATTTCCATGAAGAGCAACAAAAGCAATCCACAGTGTTGCTGATAAAAGCTGTGCAGTATGATCCCTCATGTGGGAACGGTGTAAATCAGTCAGTCCGAATAATGAGCTTATGTGCAAACCACAGCACTACGTTGGTCCCACGCAGTGTTAGGCAGGAAGTCTTCAGATGTGGAGAACGCTGTAGAGGAATGGTGTCAGGAGCAGAGAAACGGAAGAGAAAGCACCAGGCAGCAAAGAGGATAATAATAACAGAGGCGAAATGGGGGAAGGAAACCCCATCTTTGAGTAGAAAATAGCAGCCACTAGGGGATATGTAAGAAATTAATATTAATAGTGCCATAACTCGGTTGGAATCAGCATACATTTACAGGATTGTCACCATTGTATTGTCTGTAATGTCATTATAATTTTATTCTACACTGCAGACAAGTTATGAAATCCAAGAGGTTATAATAATAATATATCTAAGAATTGTAGTCAGAGGTAGGCAATTTACTATTCCTGTCGTTCATCAGTCCGCCGTTTTATTCAAGCTGGACCAAACTGTTATGGTCAGTTGATCAGTCTGTCATGCCACACTTGCATTGTCACTTCCTTCAGTAAATTTCATAGGTTCTCCGATCTGTCTTTCGTGTGTCCAACAGCCCCTGTCCCCACTCCAAAACAAACATGTCATAGTCCAACAAATGAAAAATTGAATGTGATTAAAATGGCAAATTGAGTGCACTATATATATCATTCTATCTATCTATCTATCTATCTATCTATATATAGATATATATATCTATATATATATATATATATATCTATATATATATATATATATATATATATATATATATATATATATATATATAGATAGATAGATATATATTAGGGCTGTCAAAAATTAAAGCATTAACTCAGGTGATTAATCCCAAAAATTTTAACTCAGTTAAATGTTTTAACTCAGTTTGATTTACTTAAAAAAAATTTGCATACTTTGCAAATATTGTGCCATATTAGCTGTCTTTAGCACGTCTCAGAACAAAACACGGTTTCCACTGGGCCTTGCAAACCAACACTGCTGGAGTGTGGCGCTTGTGGGCAGTTTTGAGAAATGTTTCTATAATAAATGTCTGTTAAGATGTCTCCATTTAGATCGTATTCAAGAATCCAAGGAAGCTATTAGAACAGTCTTTGAATTAAATATACTTCATATTTGGTGATTTTGCATCAATTCCAAGATATTATTCAAGTAAATATATGTTATAAGCTTTGCAAAAAATAGTAGTTGAAAAATGTGATTAATCACAATTAATCATGGAATTTTTTGTGATTAATTAGTTAATTATAATATATATAATACAAAATATATGTGCGTGCGTGCGTGCGTGCTTGCGTGAGTGGTATATGATGTCAAAGTGAAGATCTCTCTGCAATCTAATCCCAGCCAATCTGATTTGAGAGTCATGTGATGAGTAATAGTGGTGGGTTGGGGGTGAAGAGTTTCTCCTGAGATTTCAATGATGCTCTTTGATGTTTCACTACAAAGGTTCTTGACACCGCCTCTCTCTCATTCATTTTTGCTGTGTCCGTCATGCATCAAATCCATCTCTACACCTCGCAGTCTGTTCCTCATGCTCTCTTTGTCTTCTCTCTTCCATCTGCATCCAAACACACAGACACGCACCTATACACACACACAAAAACACCCCCATTATGTATCTGTATTGGCTATAGAATCAGCAGCAGCTGGGCTTGACGTTGCTTTAATCAGTGTGAAGTAGATTGTCTGAGATGGTGCCACTGAGGACCTGTCCTGCATACTTTGATAAAGTTTGCCAAGACACATTGAAGGATAGCTATACAGATGGTAGATTTATTTTTCTGGGAGACAGTGAGATAGAGAGAGAGAAATTCCTTCCAAATAAAATCTACCAACAGGGCTACAAATATAATCCAAAAGATGTCGCGCCGCTGGGCTACCGAAGTTTCTTGCTCAGTTGGAAATCTCACCCGGTCTTATAACTCTCATATATATATATATATGTGTGTGTGTGTGTGTAAATGTGGGTCGGATTATAGATTTTGAGTGATGGATTGGACATTTTTCAGATTGAGAATTTGAAAAGGGAATTTTGAACTGACTGTGAACATTAATTTCTTTCCCTTTGTCAACACTGCCATTGCATTCTTTGGTTATAATGTGTCATTGTCAATGGCCGTCTTGATGGGCAGTGAAGTAGTGTATAATAGACCCATGATGACCACATCATTCATAGTGACTAAATCACATTGACACTATCACACTAATTCTCCTTGAGGGCTGACTGTGGACTAACGCTGGTGTTACAGTAATATAATATAGCAGTGTGGTCCTCCCAGGCTATCGATGGCAGAGCAACAAATTGCGTGTGAAAGTCATCTTAACCCAGCACATGTCAGTAAATAAACAGGATACAAATACCAACAAACGGTGTAAAATTGAATATCCTCCTTCAATGTCAATAAAGGCCTAATTACCGGATGTTTTGAAAGATTATCTTGATTTATTATCCTGTGATGTGGAGTGTGATAAAAGTGTCTCCATACATACCGGTACACTTGATTGTGAGTCGTGTGGGGTAGCTTATATTTTGAAATTGGTTAAAGATACGGTTCTATATGGATATGGTTATATATGTCCCCATGTTGTATCTGTGTCAGGTGTCAGCCATAACATGACAGAATCAGGACTCAGGAGTCAGGGGATGAAAAAATAACCAGTTTGCTGTCACGCGTCTACTATACGTTTCCAAAATTACAGCATTAGGTATCATGTATAACCTTAAAAGTTAAAAGTGTTAGGAACAACTAATCTGTCATCTTTCTGGAATGGGAGAATCTGACGTTTGGCTTTTGATCAAATAGTATCAGGAAAACACATTTCTAGTTGCTGGAATTATACCATTGGCCCAAACATACATAGTGCACACTACAATTTCAATAATGAATCTAATGTCTCTCTGCAAGTGTACCCTAAACCCAAGCAGCATATGCTCTTGTATTGGCTCTCATTAGATTGCGCACGACTATCTGAAAAAGTGCCCTGGAAGTGGCCGTGCAACGCAGCTCATTGTCGCTTTACGGTAGGAATGAGTACAGCTCTTGGCTGTTGTTTCTCTGAAAGCAGGTGGCGAGAAGCCAAACACTGACATGACCTAAAAAACACATTCCCGTAAAATAGAAGGTTTGCATGGAAAGGTAACTGTTATTTCAGTAATCAATTAATTTCCATGTGGTCCAGAGCAGTTGCCTGAAAAGTCAAATTTGAAAAGCTCTCTCATCCTTTTGTGTCAGCTGTGAGTGTGCACGCGCCAAGGCGGGTGGCCTCGCTAATTGGAGTTGGAGAGGATGAGGCGAAGATGAGGCAACCCCGTGAGCAACAGAATGAAACGTGGGCAGGCGTTCTCATTTGCCATGTTGCAGTAGGATGCCTCTGAGGTTTCAGTGAGCACTAGGGTAATGAAAGGCAACACTTAGGGCCTGATTTACCGAGATCCCAAATAACAGGTGCTCTAAATCTACGATTGGCAGCAAAGTGTTGCCTTTATTTATTTTATTATATACAAGCATATACCGTCTCTATAATTAAGATGCAAGAGCTCATTCGTGCCGCAGGCAAGAGCTCGATGTTGTACGTATACCCGTAAAGCGAATCATGATGTAATGTCATCCATATTCAGTGGATGTACTGTACCTGTTCTGGAGCTCCAAATCCGAGAAGCTGCTGCGGGTTAAAGAGAGGGTGGATGTGTCAGTCATCGTCTGTTACAGAAATATAAACAGGAAGAGATGGTGATGAAGCGCAGGAAACATGGACAAGGGTGATTTTGCAGTTTTGTTTTTTTCCCTTCACTATAGGATGTTATACTTTTGGGCCTTTTGACTAATGCTTACTGTCAAACAGATCTGCTCCTTTTTGTCAAGAGAAATTGAGGGGGAGTGGGGGTGAATTTAATAAATCAAATTTGTTTCATAACGTGAGACTGGAGTGTTGTTTCCATGGGGTGTCCCAAAACCAACCGAAAACGGAAATCTTTCAAAATACGGAATAGTCCAAGCGAATGTGAATCGTCTTTAAGTATATATGTGATTTTATGGCAATAAAACAGAAAATTACTCTATGTGTTATTCCATTAAATATTATGAATTGCCAGTGGGAAATAAATCTTGAAATGTTCAGATATTTACCAGGAATTACGCCACTTTGCCCGATTGCCCGTGCAACTTTTAAAAGAGAAATCACACAAATGTGTGTACAAAGATGAACTCTACATGTTTTCAGTTGGGACCTGGATACTAGTCTTTAAATATTAAACATTTGTCTGCATACAACTACTTCAATCCAGTAAGTGTACATTTTCAAAACATTCATATACGTACATTACATGCCCACATATTCCCATATGTGGATGATGCTTATGATCTTGCACTGATTCATCACTAGTATCAGCTCGAAAGAAAAGTAACCAACTTGCAGCATCTCAGCATAAGCCCGGCAAATTTATCTTGCAGCATCAGCTTCAGACTCGAATGCTTTGAACACTGGCAAATGCCCGCACTCTCACCTCATCCAGATTAGCATCTCACGCGACTAATTATTTCCGCCAATATGTTACTGTTCAACCTCCATTAAAAAGTATGTACATTTGACTCAATCATTTTCATATGTAAAGTACATATTTGTTCCAGCACATGTTAACATACAATATATATATATATATATATATATATATATATATATATATAGCAAAACAAAAAAAGTTCTAAAGTTAAATAAAAACAAAAAATAAATAAATTCAAGTCTTTATTCACGTTTTCTTTAGCACAGTGTATTACTCAAAATATATTCATTTCAGTCCCGTCTACAAAAAAAAAATGGATTGATATCCAAGTAAAGTGGAATATCATATCTAAGTATTTATTTTCAAATTGCTAGGTAGTTTTGCAGAATTAGTGCAACTCAGCATATTGTTCCACACTGGTTCCATTTAAAATACACAAAACTTTTACACATCAATTCAAATCGCTTTTGTGGATGGTTGCCGCACCACACGAGCGCACCGTGCCAAGCATGGATCGATTTAAAAAAAAAATCGAATCGAATCAATAACGATACATTAATAATCATACTGTTGAAGTGAAACTTCTCTGACAATGTCATTCATTACTTGGAGGCATCATTACCATTGTTAAGGCATATTATTATAAGAAAGTGCAGGTACGTAAGAATACATTATATCACTCTATATTTTCACCGTTTCCAGACAAAGTTAATATTTAGCCATAAAGGCGCTCACAAAGTTAATTGTCTAATTTTCCGCTTAAGATGATTCATTTAGAGTGATACAAAAATATCAGCTTGACACCAGCCCAGGATGTGTTTTAGCATTAAACAGCACATTTATGGCTCTGTGAATTACTTTGTGTTCCAAAGTTCAGTGATGCTGCCTATCATGAGATATGTCCCAGGAGTAAAATAACATTTCAGATTACCACATGAATGAAGCATCGTCAGTGATACGGAAGAACAGCTTCGTGGTGGATCAGATGGATGCTAGGATAGCCTCGGGGTACTGTAACACTGCGGCGAGGGACACAGAACTCCATTCCCAGATGGACACAGTCCCAGATGGGCACCTCTGTCAACACACTCACTCACTCATTCATCGTCAAGCAATTAAATTCAATGTGTATGCTTCAGTACGCTTTAACGCTCACAATCAGATCTCCTGCAGTGAACTTGTTTGCTTAGTGTGTTTCACTTGTATTCAGTATGATTTCTATTCATAGTTTACAAAACTCTAGTAGTAGAGAAGGGCTTTAAGGACAGGTATGGACTTGGCAGGAGTTTGGTCATGGTCGAATGCATCACATGCAGTTTGCTTGTGTTACTTGTTGGATGATGAGAGACAAACACAGCTGTTCATGCAGATACGCCACACAAATGCTCAAACATGAATACATTTCATGGCTGGAGCCAAGGACACAAAAGAGACTTTGCATTTAGGGCTATTTGTTGTTTGTCCTTTTAAAATATTCATAAGGTATTATCGGTTGCTTTGACGCGTAACGTGGTGTGGCATAGTCAAAATAAAACCCAAAGAAGTGTTCAAAATACAGAAACATCTGGATTGGAATTGTTCATTTGTTACCATTTATGGGTGTCCTTGATCATGGAATTTATGACGGAAGGCATTGCACCTCAGTTTTAATAGTCTTTTTTTTTCTTTTTCCTCAGTTCAGTAAATTAATTTCTGTGACAGGAATATCATCAAATGGGGGCCGTGAAAATGTGTTGATTTTCTGGAGCTGATTTTTCAAGTCGAGAAAATCGCATGACGGCCGCCCCCGCAACTGTCGATGATTACATTTAGGCGCATAACGGCCGCCATCCAAACCACGCCCACTCCCAAGAATCAAAGAATAATCCCGGGCCAAATTTTGGTTCCAGTCTGTGCCTGGCTCTGAAAATAAATATTGGAAGCTCCCAAAACAATCAGCGATGTTCAAACTGGAGCATGACTGTTCATGGTTGTTGTGACCTTTGCTTCACCACATGATTTTTACACAGTTGTTGCTGCAAGTGGCTTGCTTAGAATAGCAAACAAATCAGCACAAAAAAAAAGTGATGAGACTTACAACTTTCCATCACGACCTGTTCTTCTGGGTGATTCAGCTCAAAATGATCATCCAATATTTACTGTCTGTACCAAAGACCACCAGTGTTATGACCCCTGAGGACCCAGCTACAATCTCAAATTGTGTTTGTTCCATTTCCTTTCATGTAAGATAGATAGATCTGACATTCCCCAAATGTTGGCTCCTAACTTTGTGAATAAAATTAAAAAATATGAAGCAATGCATTCAACCCCTCTGCTACCCAGGCCAACCCACAAACAGCAAAAATTCTGGTATAATTTTAAGCCATTGAAATTCATTGGGGGAAAAAAATGCTTTTTCAACCCCCCAAAAATCCCCCCAAAATTTTAATAATCCTCCCATCGACAATTTGCAAAACGGGGTTCCCTGAAAATTAAAACAAACTCGTGCCGACCAGCCAGTATGCAGGTGTCTACGGTGTAGAAAAAATAAATGCAAAACTACTTTATTATTTAGAAGAGGTGGGCACGTCAGTGAATTTTGCTGGTCTGTCATCATCAGTCATTATTTCAAGCCGAACCAAACTATAATCATTAGTTAGTCAGTTTATATCCTCAAATTTCCCCATTGTGGGACTAATAAATACATCTTATCGTATCTTATTTGAGGGCTCATAGTGAAAGGGGAAAAAAAGTGACGGCTTGGTTTTTATGGCATATAGTTTCTTTTTTTGTATACTCAAGTCATAGGCTCACTCAGCCTGGGTGAGGCTACAAAATTTCAATTTGTGGCTTTCAAGGCGAGGATAGTCTGCTGCTCTTAAATGGACTGCTACCAGCCACTAGGTGTTGGTGATTCAAACACGGTGGGTACAGGGGGGGGCGGGGACGGGGACGGGGGGGTGGCTGAAGCATTGTGTGCTTGTTTTTTAATGAGCTTTTTGTTCATACGGGAGTGGACAAGTTTTTTTGCACTCATCCATGCATATTGTATTACTGGGTGGGAGGATGGGGGGGAATAATGGATAAATTTAGGTTTAGCCTTAATAGCATTTTCTTTCGTCTCCTGCTGATGGAGAGCTTTTCTAAGGAAATGTGTCCATGTGCTTTTCTAAAGGTATGCAGCCATTTGAATAATGCATCCTGAACACAACCACTTAATGGCAGCGGAGATTTTGAAAGTCAAAGTGTATTAATAGACACACTTAATGAATAAATACATGAATAAATATTAGTGTTTTAGCCATGAAGGAAGACTTTTTTACTGTCTGATGCTTTTTAGACAACTTTTTGTACGTCTAACAATGCACTTTGCATTCAAGATTCTTTATGAAACAATAAGACAGAAATTTAACTACCAATATTGGATCCAGTCAATGCACAGATTATGGTGAAACTCACTTGCATTCTTTTTCCTGCTCTCGTATTCTACGTAATATATTTGCATGGTCACTTGTTGCTTGTCGTAATTTGTGAGCCCAATGCTTTCCAATTCACCAGCCAATGGGAAAATGGTCAACCTAAGCGCGTAGGATAGTTCTAGAAAACAGCACTCTAATTGTCTGAGACACATTCATTCATGCATATTTACTTTGTTATTGGAGCACCACTCTGTGTAAAAAGTAAAGCCAATAGGAAACAAAGGTAAACAGCTCTCACTTGTGGATCTGGTGAGGGAGCGATCCTCTATAAACAAAATTTATTTCAGGCCACAGCCTTTATGGACCATAATAACATATGGACAACTGAATGATTTTTGTCATTGCACTTAACATTTTGTAAATCTTCCGCAAAGATATGAATGTGAATGTGAGGGTGAAACTGCAAAATGTCATTCCTTTGAATCTTAATTGTGTTCCATGTTACTGTTGGTAGTGGCATAGAATTCTGTAAGGAACTACACCAGGCATCACCAAATGGCGGACCGCGGTCCGGATCCGGACCCATGGCCAATCTATGATGATTTTTCTTCAGGGCACATTCGCAAACGTTGGCGCTGCAATTCTAGTAAATACGGAAAATGCGTCGCTGATTTGAGCCAATCAAATCTTTTGTTTACGATCCACTGCCAATTGCGCAGCAGACCGTAAGAGAGTGCTGCTGACAGTATGCCTTGCTAAAAAGTTAGCGAGGTCGATGCGTCTTGTTTTAAATGAATGGACGGAGAAATTTTGTTTCGTTCTGGCTGCAGCCAATTCAAAACCAGTGTGCATCATATGCTCCGAAACCGTCGCAACATTGCGAAGCGCCACTACGAAACAAAGCACCGCCCTTTTGTGCACAGTTATCCGCTGACGTTTGAGGTGAGCGCATGCAAAAACATCGAACTTCGAGTGCAGTGCAACAGATTTTTACATTTTCGTTTACATCCCAGCGAATATTCAGTAAAACTATCATGGATTTTGGGGAAACATAAAAAAAACGTTCAAGTGATGGGGAAGTTGTGAAGGAGTGCTTAAATGTGGTTGCACAAACATTATTTAAAGGAAAACACAAATCCCAGATGTGTGAAATAATCTACCAAATCCCAATGGCCCTGACTCCGTTCCAACCCAGATTTAAGTCACTGGCAGGGCAGTCACAAACTCATTTTTCTCATTAAGAGAAGTTAAAAAAATATTCAAAAGAAAAAGTGGTGTCAAAGCTCATTTTGAATTAGTTTTTCATGAGGACAGCCATTTTTATTGATTGTGTACTGAACATGTTGACCTGGTTTACTTGGATAATTAGGCTTTCCGTTTTTTTTAGGCTGATAACTCTTTGATTTAAAAAAAAAAGGTAAAAGATGTTAACTCAATGCTTAGCACTTGATATATTTCTGCAGGAGATATTTTACTGTTTTTTTCTGGAAGTGGCACCCTTAAATTCCTGGAGCCACATTTTCTTGAATGTGAAATAAACGTCTTATATTTGTTTGACTGGCAAAGGTGTTTAATGGGAACATTGCTAAATATTTCTTATATAAGTGTGGTCTGTTGAAAATGACTAAATATTGAAACGATATAAAAATGTGAACATAGGCTAGACATTTTGGGAAGTTGGACTTTGGTTCGGACCTTTTAATTGGAAGAAACTTTTGTCGTGGACCTCTGTGACTTTTAATTGAATACCTCTGAACTACACCATTTCTGTTTATAACACTGTAGTGTATTCATATGTTTTTACAACCAGAGGTAACCTTTGAAGATTTTTTTTTTTTTTATATGACTGAATTAAGTGAAGCTTAACCAGTGGTCACCAACACTGAAAGCGACCCGAAGCACAACTAGTCATGTGGAGGACTACTTTTGTGACCTGAGTAATTATAATTCATATGAATAAAAGTATGCGTCACTGTGTAGCATGTGGTTGGCACATCTACAGGAGGAGCCCGGGCCCTCCTGTGTCGAGTTAACATGTTGTCCCAGCGCTTGGGTTGTTTTTTTTTTTTTTTTCTTGTACTCCGCTGCCCTTCCTCATTGCTCATAGTGAATGTGAGCGTGAGTCATTGTTCGTCTACGTGTCCCATGATTGGTTGGTGACCAAAGGCTTATGATGCTCAACAACCTGAAGTTTTACTGGTGAAGCTTCAGCGCCACACACTTGAGTGTTATGATGGCCTTTCAAGTCTCAAGTCTTATAGCTCAAACAACATGGCAATAAACTGGGGACCCCAAAAAAAGTTATTGACAGGCAAAAATTTGACAATTGCTCCAATGTAATGCTAAAAAAAAAGTTTCACCTGGGAGTGTTTTTAATTTAAATTATCTTGCTTCCTTAGACCTATACATTAGGATTGTTTGACAAAAACCAACAACCCCTAAGTTTTATTGATTGTTCCTTTTTATTGCATGCATGAATATAGTTCATGCAATGAAATTCATTCAGTTTGACAATAAGGAACATAACTTTGACTTTTAAATTCTGTGCTTGGAGACTAGAACAGTTGTAGATGTTTCAAAAATACACTATTTTAAATTATTATTTATAAAAAAGTAAAAATGCCTCACCGAACTTGTTTAGTTTGTTTTCAGCCATAATGTCAACCGTGCACGTCTCAAACTGACCCATACTGCACAATATAGTGTCATGTGTTGTATAACAGATTTACTGATTTGGAGCAAGAGCTCTGTGACTCATTCTCCTTTTCTTCTCATCTTTCTCTGTCCGTCTTATCTTTTAGTTGGTGCTACCAGAGTACTCGATCCATGTGCTCTTCTGTATCATGTTCCTGTGTGCCCAAGAATGGCTGACTGTGGGCCTCAACATCCCCTTGCTCTTCTACAACACATGGAGGTGAATACAATCGGCACAAATCTTGTCCCTTTTGAATATGGGGGTGTTGGTGTCGCTCATTTTAAACAACTGACTGAACTATAGTTTAAGATAAGGGGCGCGTAGACTTAGATTTGGTTGATTTACAAACCAGAATTTAGCATCAACATCAATTTTTGACATTTCATTTATTTTTTTGGGTTGCCACTAAAATTTACTTTTTTAACTGTTCAGGCAGTTTAATTTCAATATCATTTTCAAACAAATTAAAGCAGAAGTTATCAAGTCTAATATGAGTCTGTTAAAAACCATAAAACCCGTTTTGCGTTAAAAAGGAATGAGAAAGGGTAGCAAACTTTGTGTGGCTTTTATAGCACAGTCCGACCCCACATAAATTCAGGCATTCACAGATTAGCATATTCACAGATTCAACATATTTTTTTTTTTTTCCCTTATCCCTGCAATTTTTTGTGGGAAACGTATACGGTTGTTTATCTCTGTTTTTCAAACATTTTTCCTCCAATGCATTTCAGTGTCTGTCAGTTTTATATAAGGTATATTACCTTTGTTTAACCCAGGCGTGGGCAAAATCTTTGATTGGTGGGCCACAATGGGTTCTAAAATTTGACAGAGGGGCCGGGCCAGGTGCTGATGGATGGAGTGTTTTGGTAACCTCACCTCATCAGAGAAAAAAAATACATTTCATTTTAAATGAAAATGAACAAAAGCATTGCAACAAAATATCTGTGTTTGACACTTTAGAAAATAATTTAGAAAATAAAACATGAACATGGTTTATTCAATTTATTTTTTTCAAGTTTGCCGGGCCGGATTAAAACGTTTAACCGGCCGCATATGGCCCCCGGCCCGTAGTTTGCCCATGGCTTATTTAACCAGATAAAACCGAGGTTAAAGTCAAGATCTCTTTCACAAGAGTGGCCTGGCCAAGAAGTCAGCAGCTCACGTCATGAATGAATAAACACTGAAAAGTATTGAGTAGTGATTACATATTAAAAATAGAAATTATACGCGGACTTTTGCTATTCGAGGGCCGGCCCGATTTGGCATTGACTGTGCAGAAGTAAAAATGGAATCAGAACACAAAAGCATAGGACATGTAGTCTATATTTTGAACAAATTTGAAGTGACAAAAAGTTGAGATACGACACATTATTCCTGAGTAAAATGGGGCCATGTCTCAGAGTTTATTAAGAAAATCATTTTGAATTACTTATCGTTATATAAATAAATGCAAAAGGAATGTGTACAATATTCCTCAAAATGACTGAATTTAAAATAAAGGATGCTTCATTAGTTGAAGGATTTAACTCCCACGGGTGTAGCTACTGTAGATTGAAAAAATAAAACAAAACAAAAAAAACAGCCATCTTTCTCACATGAATGTGCACAAACTAAAGTATTCTTTCTGTATCAGTGTTTCACATATATATTACATTTCTGGAGTCCCCCGAAGGCATCAAGTCGAAATTGGGTCAGCATTAATTCTTCTTTCTCTTGTCATTATGACTGTTCTTCTCGTCAGTGTCTTCCCGATGCCGAGCGCCAGCAACCTGATGGTTCTGAGCTCAGTTGGTTGTTGTTGCAAAGAATGGGCGAGTCAGGGAGAGAACACGTCTTGCTGTTTCATTAATTGGAAACTGTGCCAGATGCCCTCTGGCTACAGATGCTGCTTCCCGTGCAGCTGAGAGATGAGAAGACAAGAAAACGGGGGAGGGAGAGCGAGGCAGAGATGGAGGAGCAGCTGGAAGCTTGGACGGTGAGGCAGAAGAGAACGCATGTGAGTGAGAGCTAATGGAGACAAGGTGATTCAGTGGAGAGTAGCATTGATGGAGAGCCGAATACACACATCTCTAGATTGGTATGTGAGTGCATCTGCATCTTCTTGTGACACCCGCATGGCTCCCGGGTTGATGGCAAATGCCAACGTTGGGTTTTAGTTGTTAAACGGATCGGCAGCCAATCAAAGCAGATGTCGTCATGTAATCTGATGCCATTTTCATTTTAGCTCCTGAAATGGAGTATTATGATATGGCATTTACTTTTTAATTCTTTGCTTCACTGGTTCATTAACGCTGCGTTTGCACTATGTGGTTTGACCCACTTCTGTTATTTGTGCCCATATGGCCCAATTTGAGCATTTGGGAAATATTGAGGAAGAAAAAAAAAACATCCTTCAGTGGTGCCAAGGTCCAATTAACTAAAATTATTAGAACCGGTGAGCATGGAATTCATAAATATTTTAATTCATTTCATGAATTTGGTTGCACTACATGCGTGTTGAAAATACAGTATGTTCAAACACCGAGACACAACTGGAGTCAAGGCTGACACGTTGACACCTGCTGATGATAAACGATTTACTGATAATATTAACAAGTCAGATTTAATATTATTCAAATAACAGCTGATGTTTCCTCACAGGTATTTGCATTTCTGCACGATTATGCACGTTTAAGTCTATTGCATAACTGTCTGATTAATCCTCCATCTTTAAAGCATACTTGATGATATGTATTCAGTAAAAGGTCTCATGAACCTTGACATGGAAATGTATGTACCATAGTTTTTGTTCCTACTTTTTTTTCATAGTTTGGCTGGTCCTGGGACTTTGACTGAGGTTAGTCATCTGCCATATCTCTTGGCAAAAAAAATAATGGGACAGTCTAACTTGTTAGCTAGCTTGCTAGTTTTGCCAAACTCATTCACTTGCAGTCAACATGATTAGGGAATGGGCATTTTGGGTGCAAGTCAAAGCTATATTATTATTGGTCACAGTTTTTGTATAATACATTTCCTCAAAAAATGCGACTTCTGGTGCCACTTGTGTTTTTTTTTATTTTTCGTGAGTCTTTTTTTTTGCCTGGCAACCAGTTCAGGGTGTCCCCAGCCTACTGCCCGAAATAGCTGGGATAGGCTCCAGCGCCTCCCACGACCCTTGTGAGGCGAATCGGTACAGAAAATGGATGGATGGATGGATTTTTTTTTTTTTTTGACTGGTGCAGCAAAATGACAAACTGTATACAGTATTGCAATGATCAAAGGCAAGCTTTTGAGTTGTCTGCTGGACATAGTTATGTGATCTATGTGTTCCACACATCTTCTGGACTCCATTGTTGCACAAACTCCTCATCCCTTGGGTCCATTACAAAATACATTTGTGTTCCGTGAAATGAAACTACCCCGTAGGTAAACAGAGCGCTTTTTCATTTCTTCTAATTTCTTAATCCTAGCCTTTAATTAAGTCTCCCTGGAATGGAGAATCTCCAGGAAAGATCCCAAGATGCCTCCAAAATAATTCTGCTATTAATACTCCTTATTAGTGGGAGTCCAAAATTACACTCCTTATGAAGGAGAACACGCTTATTCTGCTTTAAATTTAAGTATACAGCCAGCATTGCCAAAACTGTGTTCAAAATAGATATGAATGGCATTCATTCATCTATCAATCCCATAAAAGTCTCCATTAATCAGTTTTCCTTTTGGTCTGCCATGAAATCAGAAAGTAATATTATACGTATCACCTCAACAGCTTGAGAAGCCCAAAACGTTTCCATATCCACCAATCATCAACTGCCAACAACCTTGATCTTAAAACGATTTACATGCCAGCATCTTGCATTTAATTCCACCCCTCAACCCTCACCTAGGGCTGGATAATTTTAGAAAAAATTTTTATAAAGATTTTTCTGACGGATATTGCGATTTCAATTTAATTTGCGATTTTCTTCACAATGCATAGTGACATTTACAAACTTGACAGAAAATGCATTAAAAACAATAAAATATGTTACCGTAATAATGCAAGGGCACTAAAGAGGTTTTATGAGGGGGGCAGTTCTTCCCCAGGTTTTAAAAAACACTTGCCGTCAAGTATAATTTTGTATTTACATCTAATTGTGTAAATGAAAATGCATTTTTTTAAGCCCGCAAATGTTTTATGTCATACTAATGAACATGTTCTTTCTACGTACTGTAAATCATTGTCCCTTAGCCAAGCAAAATTGATGAAAACATATTTTGAGACCATTATTATGTGGATCTCGAAACGCAGTACTCTGTGGTGCAAATATTATTGATGAGAATATTAATAATTAATATACGTACGAGATTCAGCTTTTCGTCTTGATGATGTCAGCCGTTTTACGTGTTCCGGTCTGTGAGCATCTGTTAAATTGCTAATCTTATTTTATGTCTAGATACGTATTGATTGAAATATTTCTGTTCATAGCTGCTGGCTCTCTGCCCTCACGACGTTTTAGCCAAACTTCTGTTAAAAATCAACACACCTGAAACACTTATTTGGGGTCTTTTCTGACTGTATTTCACTTAAGCAATTAACACGCTTAGCGACTCCTCGCTTGCCTTCTCGGTTAAAACGCTACTTGTTATTGGGGAAGTTTATTTGTCATCACGGAGGAGATTATCCGCATCACGCAGTTTGTTGCTTCTGCTGTGCATGGACTTATATATCGTACAAATAAAGCAAAATAAATTACTTGAGGGACTTTGGGCGACAGCGCAACACTTAGTGTTAATGTGACCTGCTTCGTGAGCGTGGGGCCGTTTAAAAAAAAAAGCTTTGACGATCTCTAAATCGCGTTGTCTGACATCATGATTTCAGTCCCATAACAATAAATCCTAAGTGTCGAACAGGTCAACTACCCGTGCTGTGTCTTTTGCCATCCGCGGTAGGTACTTCCATTCCCCAACGGATACCAAGGAGTTGATCTACGACCCAGCTTCGGTTATGAACGGCGACACGCTCAAGTTCTGCCTGAAGGAGGCCTGGTGCAAGCTGTCCTTCTTTGTCCTGTCCTTCTTCTACTATCTCTACTGGTGAGCATCCAGCAGAAAATGTGGGAGCCGTAGATGTATCACAGGTCAAACAATCGATTACAGCAGCTGCAGGTAATATACAAGAATACAAGCCGAACTTTACATCAGGAGGTTACGTTTATTCCAACATTTCAAGGTCTGGCGAAGCAGTATGAGTGCAACTCACTGAATAAAGTAACCATTTCTCTAGCAGTCACATGCAATTCAGGTCTGCTAAAATAGTTAGGGTGTACATTTAGGCTTGTCGTTGCTAATGCATGTGATGTTGAGAGAATTTGATTCTTTACTTCATTGACAAGCACTTGAAGAATTTACATGTCCATATTTTATGATTAAAATGTTTATTGAAATGTGTTGCTCTTGTCAATTTGTTGTCCTTGTCTGATGTTGCTGATAATAATCACTACGGATCTTGTTCCATGTGTCATGTGGGGGCTGCAGTGTGTGGAACCTGGATATATCCCTCTAATAGGTCTAACAAAAGGGAACACTTAAAAGGTACCATCCTTACATTTTTAACCTTATATTTATTTATTTCTTCTTTTTATCAACGATAGTCATGCTTTTCATACTTGTAAATGTTTACGTGCCAATGAATACAGTGTATTCACTGGCCACAGCATTAGGTACACCATTTATATTGCGCAAGTGTTTCTTTCATTGGCTCTCATTTCATTGCGTGAGTGTGCCTAAAGTTGTGATCAGTAAGTGGATATTTTTGGCTTCTCGCTGTACAGTGCTTATGTGATTTTAACAACGCCACATCACAGTGTTTTTGATTACTTATAGCTTTGTGATGAATATAGTTAGATTTTTAATGTATTAATTTATATTGACTTGCTTCTGTATGTGTGTGTATTTTACGATATTTGACGGTAAATGAACGGTGGAATTAAGTTTTTGAAAATAATGTAGTGGTTGTTTTTTTTTTTTTTTTTTTTTTTTTTTTACAATATCCTGACCAGCACTATTAATGATAACTTTTTCTGAATGTTTTTATATATAATTATTCATTGAGTATTTATTTATTTATATTATATTTTATATTATATTCATATTTATATATACTTTTTCAGAATCTGTAGTTTAATTAAAATTTTGTACACCACCAGGTAAAATATAGATTATTCACTCTTCTTATTCAAAATCAATGTGACATGTTTAGGATGCAGATGTCAAGATTTAATTTTATTTATTTATGTATTCATTTATTTGTTTATTTATTTATTTTACAAACATTGATATTAATGGACACAAATAATTATACTCTTAAAGTTTTTGACTCCCAAGACTTTGCTGTGCTTCCTGCTGCCATGTTTAAGTGGTGGAATTACTTCAGGGTGTACTTATTTAGTCATAGTCATATCTTGCATTCATTTTCGTGGGATTTTTTTTCCTCCACAAAAAAAAAAAAAAAGCATATTTCTATGTTGCTCCGGGGTTGGTTTGTTCTTGGGAAAATCTTTCCAAATGCTTCATTTCTTACAAGTTCAAAGAAAAGTATACAGACTAAATCGATTAACAGTATGATGCAACATGGGTTTTGTGTTGCTATGTTTGTGCAGCCATAATTATATAAAATTGTGTCATTATCTTTTCTGACATACTGGTTGGCTTGTTGTAAACATTCACCTTATCTCGACCAATTGGTTTACCTCTGTCAATCTATCCTCCAGCTCATACTGGACGTATTTGCTGTTTAAATCGACCGCTTGCAGCAACAAAAGCAGCAGTGAGGTATCTTTAAGAAGTGCTGGGTGATGGTTATTTCACTTTCAATCCCCAAGTTTAGTTTATTATTTTTTTTATCCTGCAAAATAACAGAAAATTGGTGGCAGAATAGGCATCCTTAATTCAAACTTAACTTTATGGCACCAACTGATTTTGTTTAGTTTCATACCCAAAAAGGAACAATTGACACTCCAAATGTAAAAAGTCAAATCACATTAGTAATAAAAACTGACTGAACTGGAAGTGAATCAAGCCAGAAACCTGCATTTCGTGGCCCATTTTCTTGTTACACCAACAATCTATATAGTACTTCTATGTATGTCCCATTCACAATCTGGCGATGATACTTCACTTGCATGTAACGATGAATGGAATCACTTTCACAAGTGTGACTCATAAAATAACAACTCTAACAAACGAAATAAGTGTTTACAGCGGAGTACTATTTCGGCGATACCGATGTGACCTGATTTTGTACATGCAGTCTCTATTACAAACCTATAAAAAACACAATAATCATTATACTAAATAGTTGAAAAAAAAACCAAATGCAACCTAGTGCACACCAAACAACCAAACCAAGACCCCTAAGCGATGGATCCCCACTTGCAAGTGAATTGTGAAACGTGAACCCGACTTGGACGAAATACAACAAGCAGCAGTTTGGCAGATAACATTAATTATAGCTTCAAGGTGTTTACTGCAACTCTCAGTTGAAGTTCAAACTATACATGAAACAAAGATAATTGTTTTGTATTGAAAATAACTTTTTTAAGTGACCGATTGAAGACATGTAGACAGACAATATAATAGTACTCAGTCATACATTCTTTATCTTACGCAAAGAATGTATAACACTAGTGTTGTACTGGTGAGCTCAGAGAGGAGATGAGAACATCTCAATGAGCAGTATCACAATGTATCCATCTGTCTGTTTTATATTGCCCCCAGTTGGTCAAGGCTGCACACCAAAAATCCGAGAAACAAATGAAACTCATATCTCAAGGCACAAGGTGATTTACTTAAAAAAAAAAATCAGCAAATATGTAAGGCGCAGTCTTTCTGCTATTGTATTATAGTAGGAGACCATTGTATGTTGCTGCGTAGACTTCAGGCTAAAAAAAAAAAAAGTACCATAACCCATCATGTGACTTACCTTTTCCTTTTTCCTCTAATTTGTTGTTTCTGTCACAGGAATGTGTTTCTCTTCACTCACTAATGCACTTCCCTTCCCCGCAACATCTTTCCTCCGGTCTTACCTGAACAATTTTATATCTTATGCATGCATGTTGTTGGATGCTATTCCAATTTGTTTTTGAAATGTGGGCATTTATGGGATGAATATTTTCAATACACTTGCTCTTTTCCCTGCCATAAAAATCTGTGCTTTATAGATTCGCCACGCACACTCAAATCAACTTTGGCTCATTTGCTTCACAGATGTGTAGAGCTAATGGGACATGAAATGAGCGACATCTGTCACCTGATCGTGCTGCAGCCAACAAATCCTTTCATGTGACATAATTGTGTTTTTGTCTAGTTTAGTTAATCTACCCGGTGTCAGTTAAGGTTATTTTTCAAACCATGTGGGACATTTGTAGTGACCAAAAACATTAACTATCAACTAACAAATGAAGATTTTTTTTTTTTTTTTTTTTCATTTTTTACCAAAAGTGCATACAAATAATTTAGACACCTTCATGAATAATTCTAAACACATATAAAAATCAATGGCTTCCCCTGAGATGAGTTTGGTTTAAAATACTAAATCACACACGCAAGAATCCATTTACTATTTTCTAATCATGACTTGATTTAATCAACATTCCATAATAATGAAAGGACTCCGCAGAGAGATGTATTTTTTTTTTTTTTTTTTCAGGAGAATTAGTTGATTTCTTGACTTTGAATGCCACCATTACTTGATTGGATTGGAATAAGTGTATGAGGATTTACAATATGCCCGAGTGCTCATTGAACACCGTAGCATACCAAATTCCACTTATTGTAGACTTCCGATCAATATCCTACATTGGCTGCATTTCCCAGCTTTTGTCAGGCACAAACATCATGTCCAAATCATTAGAAATGTAGATTTACATATGTAGAGAGCTGCTTGAGTGTTGAGAGGAAGATGACGATTTTGTGTTTAGTCCTAGTTTGGCAAAACGGTTAGCCAAAGTAGATGTGGGCGGTGCTATTTTCACTGTCAATCACTAATTTGACAATTTTATTTTACATGGAGAAAAAATTCCAAATTATTTTGGGATTTTCATGGCAAATTACTGTCTACGGTATTTTTGATAATTATTGTTTTGGAAATATCAAACAAGTTGTCCGTTACGGTGCAAGACAGACACTGGTTCATCCGGTAAATTCAGAATCCAAAGCAGATTTGACCCATCTCAGGTTCCAGTTCCTTCACCCTGATGAATATCTTTCCCATCTTGTCTTATGTCTTATTTACACCCTTCTACACTCTCCATTTTAGTCAGTGATTGAACTTGAGTAAACATTAACGAACGTGTCGCAGGCTCCCAAAGGCGCCATGGATGAGTACCGACTCATTAGTCAGCTCTTTACTGATCTGTTCTTGTCAATTCGTGGCTCATGAAGACAAGTGTTAAATGCACAATCTGTGACTTCTGTGGAGTGATTTTGTTGTACGCTGTATTGAGGGAGGAATGCGCACATCACCTTGCCTGTTATTTTGCACATTCACATGCTTCTGTGTCATTATAGTTTCTTTTCAACTGCCAATTTTATGCATAACAAAAGTACACAACTTTATTGTTTTGTTTTTTTTAATTTTCGGTTCAAGATAAACTAAAAATTTTTTGTAACGCTGGAGTACATTACCATTTTGAATAGTTGAAACATTTATTCAATTGCTTGTTTTATACAGCATTTTTTTTTGTGCAGATTTCAATCCATGTTGGAAAAAAGGAAAACATCTGAACACATGCACTCAAGTATATTTAGTTACAAATAGAGTTTAATCATAATTGCACAATCCGCCCCCCCAAAAAAAAAGACTTCTCACTTTATTCCTTCTTATTCTTCTTGTGTTTCAGTATGGTCTACTCGCTGGTTACCTCATAACTGACGTATCAACAACTGGAGAGACAAAAAGCCTCTGGATACACAAACTGCCATTTTTACGATTGTTTTTTTTTTGTTTTTTTGCAAGAGACTTAAAGGTATGCCTCTTTGCTACTTCCCTTTCAACTCCAAAAGCAAAAGGGACACGTTAACGCTCGACTCTCCATACAAAAACTACCATTCACAGTTTGATTGAATATAGCGAGTTGATGTCAACTCTCTCTCACACATGCACGGACACGCACACACAATCACACTCACATTCAACTTCCTCTGGAGCGGTGCAGTTATTTACTGTCTTGTAGCAGTGATGGTAGCGCACAGGATGAAAAGCACAGTAGCATTTGCACAGTTTGTCTCAGGCACAGCAGTACTGCCCGATCCAGCACAGCTCGGACGTCGTCCCGCTTCGGAACCTCACAGACTGTAGCATCAGTGAGTCAGGAATGGAGAATGCGTGGATGAACTGGATCACGGGGAAGGAAACAATTTTCGATGCAAGGTACCAAGAGCGGAACATACATACATCAAGACTTAGTGTGGTGGGCATTTTGATGTACTCTTTGTCAAAAGGCATTTCCAATGGATACATGGAGCTACTGTATACAGCAAATGCCTTCTTCATGTTGTTTTAGTGTTGTTCTATGAGAAACTTTTCTAAAAGTCCCAACTAAAAGACAAACCGCTTGATCCAAGTCTCATTTACACATGTTTGCACAAATCTTGTATTTAATCTTGCACAACGTTTGCGATATTTGGCTGTGTGTTCATGATCACGTATGATCGGTCATACACACTGGTGAAGGTCTTCCAGTATGTCAAATTTAAAACAGGGAAGCTATAAGTGATCATTTTCTAGTTCTATTTAAACAAGGGACCAAAATGCTCTTTTGGTGATTTATTACGTCAAGTGTGAGATTGTATCGCATTCATGTTTATCTGAATTATTTCTTCCAATGTTAAGAATGATGAATGAAGCACATATTGTTAATCAGTCACTCATTCTAAATCGAATAAAAGCAACTGTAGCTGCTGACGTAGGCGTCACCTCCACTGACACGAAATACACCACCAATGCTTGCAATAACACACGATTCCCTTAAAGTAAGATATTACTCAATAGGTCACATGGAATTTTTGCAGGCGTTTTCCGAATTTAGTCTGCAACCACTATGTGTCCAAGTCCAAACCACCTCCTGTTCCCATTCCCAACATCAACCAGGAGTAGATTGGAAGTCCTGCATTTTTCCCCTCTTGTATTTTGTCATTTTCTATCCTGACTGTGTATGTGAATTTAGATATCGTTTATGAAATAAACTATTTTAAAAACAAAAGTGTATGTTGTTTTGATATGAAAATGGCCTCGGTAAAAGATTCTGTCAACATTTCTACGTGACTGGTTCTGTTTTGTTTTTTTTCCCTTGTGGTCTTAGACCAGTTGATTTGATTAACATTCAAGTTTTACCTGACCGAACAAACCATTTAAAGAGAAAAAAAATGAAGAGGCTATAGTGTGCTAATATGGAAGCATCCTTAAATATTTATCAGATAGGAATATTGTATTAATGATTGCTATTGTCTGTTATTTTTTTTTTTAATTTTATTCATGCACAGCACTTTTTTTATAGTGCTCCAGAAATAAAGCTTAGCTGTAATTGACTGCCGACCAATCCAGGG
Source organism: Idiotropiscis lumnitzeri (assembly GCF_059441095.1). Lineage (NCBI taxonomy): Eukaryota > Metazoa > Chordata > Actinopteri > Syngnathiformes > Syngnathidae > Idiotropiscis > Idiotropiscis lumnitzeri. Next base: position 10,506,229 of record NC_142411.1, read on the forward strand.
TGTATTCTAGGTTTTGCACAAACTGACATAGGGTCAATCATAACTCTGAACAGGATAGGTGGCAGAAAACTGATAGCTGGATACAAATTAATACTACATCTAAACAAAAACAACAGTTGACGTACTACTACATAAAGTAATGCTTTGGACTTGTTTTGCGACAACTGGAAATTGAGTTTTCTCAACCCAGCCGGCCATATTCATATTGTGTTTTATCACAGTAGAACACTGATGTCCCTTGCAAAAATGCAAAAGTGACACGCTTCAGCAAGCTGAAAGCTGACTTAAAAAGTTCTTTGTATAGAAAATAGTTCTAATTATTAATTTAGATGGCCATTATGTTGAAACACATCCAGACTTGGATATTTATTCATTTTATACAGGAAGAATTCAACATGACAATTGTCACAGACGGGCGACTTATGTGCACAGATGGACACAGAGGCGCTCCAAGCGCCTTCGCTGTACTACACCCACTCACCCACCCCAGTACCAGTAAGTGCATTTAAACATGCACTTGCGCTACTATCACCGGGGTGAAAATTTTCCCAGGGCACACAAAAAATTTGGCAGCATTCGCAAGCATATTGTCAAGCCCTGTCTCCCGTCCTATTGTGGTGAAAGCAACTGTCGCTGTCCAATTTGTATTTTACACATCGCTCCAGATGATTACATTGAAATAAAATTGCTGGGTTCTGTTAAAAGGTAAGGCGGCTTTGTTTATGGAGCGCATTACAAACACAAGTTAACTCAATGTGCTCCACATTTTTTTCAAAACAACATTAAAATATAAAACACAACATTTAAAAAAAAAAAAACAAGACTTTAAAACGTTTAAAAGCACAGTACAGAATTAAAAAGTAGTTTGCTAAAATTACTAAGGGGACATACAGCAAAAGACCATTTCTTTCTTTCTTACGGTTCCGGGATGGTCCAGAACACAATTAGACTCTAAAAGTGGTAAACTCTATTTAAAAGCATTTACACTCTGGGCTAATTTCAGTTCTTTTGCCATTTGCGTGCGGCATAACAGCTAAATGCTGATGCACCATGTTTATTTTGAACTTTGAGTCTGCTGACCTCAAAATCCTGCTGGTTTTATATTCCATGAGCATTTATTCAACATATTCAGTACCTAAACCAATCAGAGAGTTATAGACAAGTAGCATCATTTTAAAATGAATTCTACAGCTGACTGTGAGCCAGTGTGAAGTCTTTAGGACTGCAGTGTCGCTTTGTTCTGGTAAAGGCAAAGACGAACACGTGCGGATATAAATACCTGAAGGGAGATTGGTTAAATCAGAAGTAAGTGACCAAGAAACCAAGAGATGAACTGATGTGGATGTGAGCAGGTGTTCAAGTGTGTGTTCAACCCGTGGCAGACACGGGGTGACAGATTGGTGACAACCTGTCGTCCGAGTATGCTCTCAACACCGATTCCATGCATCTCATCATAATTACACTCGACAGCCACTGCTTACCTTCTGACCCCTCATCATCTGCACGTGTTTGTGTGTATGTGCATGAATTTAGATTTAGAGTCCCCACCTCCCGCATTAGCCCCCTCTCATTGCCTTCTCTTTTTCCAAAAGTCCTTGCCAGCATCAAGCTTTCGTCTTAAAGCTGCGGAATGACACTGAGCTCTTGTCCCGCGGCTCCGGCACACAGTGCTCAGTTTTCTGGAACCTCAGGTCTTTCTGTGGAACTTGTCTGTTTCCTCAGCTTTTCACAGCACGGAAGCCAATTTTAATCCCCCTCTGCATAGAATTGAAGCCCACTCATACATATTGATACTTCACTGTGAAAAAAGGGCCTAGTAAAAACTGACTTTGAATGCTATTCTGAAATATAAATTATGAATAATGAATCAAGTTGCTTACATTGCGCCAGTTTCCCCCAGTGCTTAAATGTGGCATAAGCATGTCAGACCACTCTTAGAGCATGAAATTAAATGCCCGACAGCTCTGAACTGATTTGCGTCTGCCTGCCACATTTAACCACCTGGGAAGATTTCCGATCATTGCTTCAAATCTAAAAATATTACGAACAGATTCGATAGTCTGATAGGCGTTTGTGACAAAACAGATTCCATAAAATTACAGTCATGCCAGATGTCACTCCAAATGTCAAGTATCACACAAAGACCACGGTGCAGTCAGAAGAATTTCTGCAGTTGACATCCTGACAGTGGAACGCAATGAATCTAGTTCTTTTAGTTCCTATTGGAAAAAATATTGTAAACATTATTTAGTGGTATGACTGTGTGTATTGCGATGTGATGATATATTTGCACACACTGTAGAGTAGGCTTTTGTTATGAAGAAACATGAAAAGCCTGTTTCTTTGCTTGGTAGAATAAACACACTTCAAAAATTAAAAATCTACTCAAATAACCTCTAATTATGTTTTTATTATATTTGTTTATGTGAAGATACTGATCATTAATGATTTCACAAAACATTTGTCAACAATGACTTAACAGGATAGGAAATATATGCTAAAGTTTACTTCTATAAATCTCTGCAAGTGTTTTCATCACATTTACAACTGTCCTAGGAAATCACAATGTCCCCCTCACTGGTGAACTTTTTAGAACAGGCCCACGGCTACTCCTGAGGTTCCTGCTTTCAAGGATTGGCAAATATATTGAGATGTGTATCACCTCAACCTAAATGATGAAAATACTCATTCCGAGTAGGAGAGTAAAGTTAGGTTCCAACATCAGAATTTATATATTTCACAAAGCCCATGTTTGGCCGGCAATCAGACTGGGCCATCTCGTGCAAAGTCATCAAGGATCGACTAGTGTGGATATGCAGCATAGGACAAGGATGGATTAATTGTTTTCATTTTTTTTATACTGAGATAAATCATAATACAAATGTTAAATAATGGCTGATTTCGTCATCAGATTTTAGTTTCCAGAGATAATGATGGGGAACAATGCTTTTAAGTACCCTGAAATGTAATGCTAAAAGTTTCTCATCATAAATATGTTCTAATTTTTTTTCTGCCTATCCATCACTTTCTGTCACCACTGTCCCTGGTGATGACTGCATCCTCAGTCACAAAAAGGCAGACAAACGTAGACAAGTCAATAGAAACTGTCTTGGCACGGAATGATGAGCCATCTAGCAACACCGCCGTTCTCTCTGTCCTCAGGTGACCATCCTGTCAAACTACATCCATCCATCCACTCTCTTCACTCGGGTCACGGGTGGGCTTAAGCCTATCCCAGAAAACAAATTTTTACTCAGTCCTTTCCATATATATTGGAACCTAGATTTAATGGAATGATTGGGGAAATCGGTCACCCGTTAAAGCCAATTGTCCGTTACATTGCAGTACTTTTACTTGTGTGAATCTTTTATCACAAATCAGTCAGCAGTTTTAAAAATGTTTAGACGTTCATGTGGCTTAAATGACATTACTTTGATTTCATCCAGTATACTACCTGCCCAACTACAGTTGTTATCTTTCTCTCATTCCCATCGACTTCTGTCATTCCATTGACAGAACAGAATCAACTTTTATTGCATTTGGGGATTCCTCTCTTTCTTTATAGAGAAAGCAACTATACTGTAATTCTTAAAACCGAAATAATCTACTTTGAGTTTCCAACAAAAACATTGCTGAAAGCTCACGGGTAAAGTAATGGCTTCTTTATAGGCTTCTTAACTTTCCTTTATATCCGTGTGTAACACACACACGTTTTGTTTTTTTAACTGTTTTGCATTTTCACTCCCAGTCGCAGGGTGCCGCTATAGCTGATATTGGTGGAGTTTCCTCTGCATTTTCTGGCCAATTCCAATCGCTGTTTTTACTTTTACAAAGCGACGGCGACAAGAATGGAGATCGTACCTGCTAGAAAAAAAGGATCTAGATCATGGGTTCAAACTTAAGGCCCAGGGGCCTGATCTGGCCCGCCACTTCATTTTATGTGGCCCGCAAAGAGCAAATCATGTGCGTCAACTTCCTGTTTCAAGCATATTTACGTCACTTTTAACAACATTGAAGTATGAAATATTATTTGTGAGCAATCCTCCCCCTTTAAAATAAATAGAAGAATTGTTGAACAAATGATTACTTACTGGCTTCTGATCTAAAAACTGGCTTTTCGTCAATTTGTTGTGTGTACGTGGTAGCGTCATAAAGGCACTTGAGGGAAACCATAACAACAATGTGGCGCGTCCACAAAAATGAGTTTAACCCTCCCGATCTAGATGATTAGATAAGTCATTTAATTGTATTGAGATGTCAAAAAGACGGCAGCGTAGGTGCTATGTGCACGTGTAGGCCAAGCTATAGCCCCGAGCAGCTCCTGCAAACTGACAAATAAATGATTGTGCGTTGAGCAACGTTGTCGCAGCATGCGCTGCAACAATTTCGGACGTGTGCGCGGCATTTGTTGTCGACGTTCCATGCACCACAACGCATGTGTGAGTATAACGATGCCTTCACTCTCTTCTGAACTAAAACAAATAATAAAATAAAATGATGCCTATCCAAAGATAATATTACTCTATCACACTATTTTATTGTTAGTTGACATTGTTAAATTTCTCATTTTCAAATTACGGAATGCCATTGATTAGTACTGAATTATAATGTTTACATAATATTTTACTCGAGATATATATATAGAAAGATACACAACCACGTACAGTACTTAGACTTAACGTAAAATATTACAGTACAGTAGAGCTATAGAATACAGCACATTTGTACATTCCTGCAGGCGTAAAAGGTGGCATCGAGCGGGCAGAACAATAAGAACAGAACATCTGCTGTGACATAGTCAGGTCAGAGGGGATAAGAACATACCTTCAAGCCATGGTTGCACTGTGGACCTGCCAACAGCAATAATTTGCGCAGCGAAGGTTTATTTTAGTATGGCTGCATGTGACAGATAAAAGCCACAGTTGTAATACTGTAGTACAAATGTGTTAGGTTTTAATTATGCGTATCATTTTATTACAATTTTGATTCTTGTTGGGCATTATCGTGAGGAAAATATTTTAATAATTCACTATTATGTTTTAAATATTACCTAGAATTCCATGGTCATAGACAACCACAGCAACCAGAGTTCTTTATAACACTGTTTATATGAACCACGTTTGCTTAACAATAAAGATTTATTTTGTGGTTCAGCTCATATTAAACTGAATCAAACATTGAATCTATGGAGGGAAGGGTTGACTCAAGGTTTCATTCACTCATTCGCTGCCATTGATGGATATAGAAGGCAGAAAAGTACATTCATTTTACCTGGGCTAACAGTGAATTAGTTAAAATTAAAGTAAGTAATGAAAAAGAAAAAAAATGATTTCCTGGAAAATCCTTGCCCTGCGATTGGCTGGCAACCAGTTCAGAGTGTACCCCGCCTACTGCCCAAAGATAGCTGGGATAGGCTCCAGCACCCCCCGCGAACCTTGTGAGGAGAAGCGGTACAGATAATGGATGGAAAATCCTATTTAAAAATCTTCATCCATCCACCATTTTCTATACCACTTTTCCAATATTCAAAGTGTACTCATTACTAATTAAAATAACTGTGAGGTTATATACTATGGATAATTTAAAGTATATAAATGAATCAAATAAGAAGGTACTCTATTACTGACACTTTACAGTAAATCTGAGAAAAGATGACATAACTTCAAATTTGTTCCACTAAATATTTCAATTTGATCCAAATATAATGTATATTTTTTTGCCTCATGTTATGTCTTTTTGTTGTTATTACATAAATACGGTTGTTTGTTCCCCCCAGCCAATCGTGGCTTGTCCAGGTGTTGCTCATTGTCAATCTGTTTGTAATTTATTTAGTTGCCTGGTTTTGAAATGTCATTATCGGCTCATCATTTCTGCTTCAGTTGCTGTCATTTGTTTTGTAACCTTGCCATGTCGTGTTTCCTTTTGTTATGAGTTTATCCCTGAGTTTCATTCTACTTTGAATCTTGCGTTTTTGGGGACTTTATTTAAGAATTGGATAACCCCAGGGTCTTTGTCTGCTGTTTTGTTCTTTTGCGAATGAATATTTTGAGATTCATTTTACTCCCTGGTCTCGCCTCTCTATGCCCCTGTACTTGCATGCAAAACCTTGACATGTTCACAAAATCTAGGTTGGCACAGAATTAGATGGGTTGCACACAGAGGCATAGCTCCCTTGTACTTAAGCTAAAGAGTCGCACTGCTATGCACTTTTTTTTTACCGCGCAGATTTTCTTTAGAGTGTCATTTACGTACCTTCATGAAAATTCTGGGTAGTGCGACCTTGACATATGAGAGTTCCCTGACTGCATTCATGTGGCAGTGAAATATCACAACACGCCATTTTATCTCACGTGATTGTTCACAGGGCAACACCGAGGTTTCTTGAAGCGGACAGGAGGAGGTGCTCTTTTAATCCGACAAGAATGAGAAAGAGTTTGAAGATTGCTCGTCAATCTGGCGACCAACTTCCTTGCTATCAATTCGATAAGTCTTTTTTTTTTTTGTCTTGGTCCCGGCCAGTAATGAAAGCAATTTGTGTACTGTATCTACTTCTCAGATCCACTGACAGCAATGATTATTGTGCCACATTTTTATTTCAGCACACTCTGTGTGTGTGCGTGCGTGCGTGTGTGTGTGTGTGTGTCTTTTTGTTTTTTTTAAAAATGTATCTGGCTGTGTGTGTTTGCTCGACACATGTACACTGCAGCTTATTACGGGAAACGGGTAATAGAGCAAAATTTTCATACAATTTTTCATACACACTGTCTGACACGTGCCTGATCACATGACCTGCATTGGCTATACATGGAAATGTGTCGCCAATCCCTCACCACAGGATAATCAATCAGGATAATCTTGAAGAGACATCTGACAATCTGGCCTTTGATAACTTTGATTGATGATATCAATGGGATACAATAATCAAGATTATATACTGTTCAAAATGTATGTATTAGAAAGCTATAAATAATTAATATATGTATACTCTGCAGTTACATCCTAAAAAAGAACTTCTGGAAAGGAGTGATTCACACATGCAAGCAAGGACCATGCGCAGCTTGGAGAGACACAGATGCGGGGCTCTCTGTGGGAGTGCTAATTAGCCAAGATATGTTCCTATCCTCAACGCCGAGCTGACCTTCAACACTGCTCTATTAAACAAGCGCCCACAATCCCCCGCACACACATGCTGCAAAATAACACTGATACTTACCTACTATGTTAGAGGAACAGCCTTTGGTGAAGTCTCTCTTCTCCATCTGCTTCATGGTGAAAGCTGAGAAGTGTGGTGCTATAATAATTTTGTACGGGCTACACTTTCAGGGTGCTAATGAAACCAAATTATATTCTAAAATAGAATGAGCAATAAATTGACTTTATGTAGATTTGTGGTCTTGCACACCCCCTAGAGACAGTCCAAGTACCCCAGTGGCCAAGAAAACCACATACATAACACGCTCATAACTGGTTTACATTTATTATTGATTGGAGGCCAGAGAACTGCCAGATCAAGTTTTGCAACAAAAAAAATGCATTTCTATACAGAAAATACAATTTGGACAGGGAAACTGCCAGCTAGGGTTGGTTGGTATTACAGTAATATGGCATCTTGCATGGTCTAAAAATAGTGTAACTGTAACTGTGTCACATTCAACACCATCATTAAAAACAAAAAAAAGAGGAAATTACAGCGCATAAGGACATAATATGATTTGAATTTTTGTTTGAGAGTATATATAAATGTGTAGTTTTGTTTCCAACTTAATTACTATTAGTCATGTGACATCACACAGCTCCATAAAGTTTAGCTATTTTATGCCAGAGAGGAGACGAAAACACTCAGGTTAACTTAGTACTAGAAAGCAACCTGATGACAAGAGGATGGATTTAAAATTGCTCCAAAAGGGTAAGTGATTCAGAAAATGGATAGTTGGATGTTTGGAAGAATACTCTGGCTTCTACTGTTAAAATAAGTTATTTTAAACTAAACATCTTTATTCTTTAGCTTTTGACTCAACATGAGACTGTCACAGTTCTGCTGTTCTTCTGGTATCAATTGTTTATGTGTTTTAATTTGTGTTCTAATTTCCCCCTAATTTGTCTTGCACCATATGGAAAGTGCTTTAATACAGCTGCAGCTGTTGTAAAAATGCACTATATAAATTAAATTGTGTTGTATTGTATAAACTTTATTGCTACGTTGACGTGAAAAGTGAATTTGCGACATGTGGTATAGATAAAGCACTATAAAAGTGCACTGCATTTACAAATAACTATACTCTATTAAAATTAGGTGTTTGATTTTTTTTGGGGACTATGATGTATATTTTGGCAAAAGTATGATTAATAACCCATTCTAACAGATTTGGGATTTGGTGGTTAAAATTTAAGCGAACATCAATCGCGGATTTGACCTATAATGGACAGACTTGCAGTGGTCCTCGGCGACTAAAGACAATCAATTAGTATAGAATTAATATGGTATTACACCCCGGTATGAAGACGAGATGGTAAAACGGTATCAAAATTTGAATATCGTCCAAACCTAGTGCCAGCACAGCAAAGAGTTGCAGAGCTGCTGGTCAGGGCACTCACTAGTGTGAAGTGTGTCGCATCAATATTCGTTATTATGCATGTGTATTTATTGGCTGATATCTGGGGGAGTAATGACATGTAAGAGCTCATCATGTCACAGGGGACTCAGATAATAGTATTTTTAATTAGCAGCATTGATGCGGAGGGGCCCAAAGTCATTTTTTTTCCCCCACAGGGCCCTAAACACTTCATCGCTTTCCCCTTGTGGATAACTTCTCAAAACATTCAAATAACATTGCAGTTATGCTTATCCTTTTCCTTGGCCAGTCACATGGATGGAGAAACTCTGCGGGGGTGGTTTACTTAGTTGTGAAATTTCCCATTTGATGGATAAAAATAATGATTTACCACATACTTGAAAAAAAATACAAAATTATATTGGTTGTAAATGAGCATTTTGGAAAACTTTATATAAACTCCACTTTATAGAGCACTATGAAAACAAACATCAGGTGTATACAAAGTGCTTTACCTAAAGTAAAAATCTGACATGAAAACAAAAACAGTTAAACAATAAATTAATAACAAAAAAACAGTAATCACAATAAAACACTAACCAATGTCGTGCCTCATGCTGAGTCGAGTGACTTAATCTTCCATAGGGTGCCTATGTTTCTGCACTGTGCTTTTCCTTTTTTTTTCAGTAAACATTGTATTATCAAAGTGCCCCAAGCCTGATTCAGACATAAAACTCCCAAAATAGAGCCCACAACCCACACTACAATGACACATTTTTATCTCAACATGAGAATTTTTCCATCGCCCTTTTTTTTCGTTGGGGAGGTTTACAGCTTTTATTGTTGGCTTAAGCACATTTTCTTCAGATTATTCGCTATCGTTGCAAAACAATAAGTAAACCTTTCACCAAAATCACAAAGTTTTGCTTAACTCTTCAAACCTTGATTTAAAAAAAATAAATAAATAACTAGCTATGTCAGTTTGACGTCATAATTTTGTCATAGTTCCGTAATCACAAAGCAATCCAATTTCAAGTATTTTTATTCTAGCTGTTTTTCTTTAAAAAAAAAAAAAAAAAAAAGGGACTGTAGATTTGCTTCATTCTGATTCTGCTGAAGGTGAGTTCATGCCACAATACAGAGATGCGTTTGTGATAGTTATTAATAGAAATTGTGCAATAAGCATCACTTCAAATTTCCCCATTGTGGGACTAATAAAGGACATCTTTATCTTTATCTTTAGAGTTTAAGCACTCAGAAAATAGCTGTATAACTTAAAAAAAAAACTATGATTGGCCAAGTGGCCCATGTGACCCCGTAAAAACATTTCTCATCAAATACCCTTCATGTGAGAGTTTTGCCTACCTAAGGGACGTTTGACTCCGCCTAGAAGGCGAGGTGACATAACTTTAACAAAGTATCAGTGTTGAATCTTAGACTACACAGGCTATTTTATTACTGAGTGGCGTTACTGCAACACCCACATTCTGTTTATAGCACTTTCCCCAAACTCCCCGATTTGCAGTGTGAAAGAGCTTAATATTTGTGTCGAAACACACAATGTACATAAAGACATGAACGTCACTCGTCACAGTTGCTTGAGCTGGATGGGTTGTGTGTTAAATTAATTAAGCCATCTCTGTGATGACAAAATTAGCTGTAATGCATTGAGAAAAATTAAAAATGGGAATGCCAGGGAAAATGGCCTCAGATTGATCCGTGCATATTCTCATCCCAGTCACTTCGCGCTTGCCGGCAAACCACTCCAGTGAGAGTAGAGTCAACTGAAGAGTAATTGTTTGGGGTTGCCTTTTCCAAAATTCTTACAGCAACCCTACAAAAATCAACGGGGGACACTGTCATAAAATGGTTCCTGTTATAAAAATGTTGAGATAATTTTTAGGGCTGTTAAAGTTACATTTTGTCATGATCCGCGTCGGGCATGACAGGGGTTTTTGTCATTGTTTTCGTCTGCATGTGCTTTTGTTATTGTTTTTGTCACTTTCCTACCATGTGCACTTTTGTTTATGTTTGTCAGCTGAGTAGGGCGTTTCCCCCCAGCACTCTGTCTCACCAGCCACGCACCTGTTCCCCGTTATCATCAACACACCTGATTCCCATCTGCTCCCCTATTGACTAGACTATTTAAACACCTCACTCCGACAACCCATTGTCGGAACATTACTCCTGCTGCTTCATTTGGACTGTCACGACCGCTCCCTGATCTCGTTCACGCTCATGGTCTCGCTTCGCTCCCGCTCTTGCTCCCGCTCTTGCTCCCGCTCTTGCTCCCGCTCTTGTCCCTAGTTTTTGTCACTGTCTTCGTTCCTCGGTTTTTGTTCTGTTTAGTCAAGTTTAGTTTGTCATAGTCATTTTGCACCCTGCCATGTTATTTGTCCTCATTGATTAATTTAATAAATTCCCTTTAGTTTACCCTTTTCCCTGCTTCCTCGCACCTCTGGGTCCACCTCCTCCTTGCCCACCGGCGAGCAAACCTGACAGAATGTTCCGACCTACCACGGACCCAGCGGGAAGCTCTCGGCGACGTCATCGTCGTCGCTGCTCGGACTACCCCCCTCAGCCTGCCGACCAATCCCGCGTCCTTCACGTAGGTTCTATTTTTTGTTCCCCACCGGTTTTCTCCCCTGCGTTTCATGATAATGTTACGGATTACCCACCTGTCATACCTCCCCATTTTATTATAGATTCAGATTACCAAGAAGATTTTGAGCGCAATGCAATTACACCACCTCACATTATAGTAGACTCAGATCACGAGGATGACTTTGAATACATTTATGACCAGTTGTATGCCCAGCATGACACAGATTCCGTTAGGATCCGTCACTTTCCTCCCCCCGAACAATTTCCGTCACCTTTTTCTTTTGACCGTTTTGAGACCACCTCCCACGTTACCTCGCGTCGTTCACCTCGTCCCAAATCACGTAGATCACGGCCACGTCGTTCACCACGTCCACAGTCTGTTTCCGCTCCTAGTCACGTTCCCCTCGCGTTTCATAGCTCACGTTCACCAGCACCAGTAGTCACGGTCCCTCATGTTTCCCGTTCCCCTGACTCCCTATGGCGGCAGGCTGATAGGGATCAGTTCCCCCGTTTCGGCTGCGCCCGGCCCGGCTGCTGCGCCCGGCCCGCTGCAGCCTCCACGTCAGCTGCGCAACCCACGCCGCCTCCACGTCAGCCGCAGCAACCCACGCCGCCTCCACGTCAGCCGCAGCAACCCACGCCGCCTCCACGTCAGCTGCAGCAACCCACGCCGCCTCCACGTCAGCTGCAGCAACCCACGCCGCCTCCACGTCAGCTGCAGCAACCCACGCCGCCTCCACATCAGCTGCAGCAACCCACGCCGCCTCCTCGTCCGCTGCAGCCTCCAGTGCCGGCTCCTCGTCAGCTGCAGCCTCCAGTGCCGGCTCCTCGTCAGCTGCAGCCTCCAGTGCCGGCTCCTCGTCAGCTGCAGCCTCCAGCGCCGGCTCCTCGTCAGCTGCAGCCTCCAGTGCCGGCTCCCCGTTCGCGGCAGCCTCCTGTGCCGGCTCCTCGTCAGCGGCAGCCCCCCGTGCCGGTTCCTCGTCCGCTGCAGCCTCCAGAGTCCCACTCAGGCTCCCCGTCAGCTGCTGAGCCCCGTTCAGGCTCCCCGTCAGCTGCTGAGCCCCGTTCAGGCTCCCCGTCAGCTGCTGAGCCCCGTTCAGGCTCCCCGCCAGCTGCTGAGCCCCGTTCAGGCTCCCCGCCAGCTGCTGAGCCCCGTTCAGGCTCCCCGCCAGCTGCTGAGCCCCGTCCCGGCTCCTCGTCAGCTGCTGAGCCCCGTCCCGGCTCCTCGTCAGCTGCTGAGCCCCGTCCCGGCTCCTCGTCAGCTGCTGAGCCCCGTCCCGGCTCCTCGTCAGCCGCTGAGCCCCGTCTCGGCTCCTCGTCAGCCGCTGAGCCCCGTTCCGGCGCCCTGCCGATGGCCCAAGTCCATGTGGCGGCGGAGCACGTTCCGCGTCCGCCCCAAGTTTATGTTCCGGCGGTGCACGTCGTGCGTTCGCCCCAAGTCCATGTTCCGGTGGTGCGCGTCCTGCGTCCGCCCCAAGTCCATGTTGCGGCGGAGCACGTTCCGCGTCTGCCCCAAGTCCATGTCCCGGCGGAGCACGTTGTGCGTCCGTCCCAGGTTCACGTTCAGGCGGAGCACGTTGTGCGTCCGTCCCAGGTTCACGTTCAGGCGGAGCACGTTGTGCGTCCGTCCCAGGTTCACGTTCAGGCGGAGCACGTTGTGCGTCCGTCCCAGGTTCACGTTCAGGCGGAGCACGTTGTGCGTCCGTCCCAGGTTCACGTTCAGGCGGAGCACGTTGTGCGTCCGTCCCAGGTTCACGTTCAGGCGGAGCACGTTGTGCGTCCGTCCCAGGTTCACGTTCAGGCGGAGCACGTTGTGCGTCCGTCCCAGGTTCACGTTCCGGCGGAGCACGTTGTGCGTCCGCCCCAGGTTAAAAAAAAGTTTTAAACAAGGAAATATGAATATTTTCTATGACACTGAACCCTTAATAGCTTTTCAAAAACGTCAGACCTAACTTTAGATGAACAAAGGATTCATGATTTTCAATTAATTACAGCTTGGATCAGGTCAATAATTCCTAACCTGTCTCAAGTCAGCATTTGTGAGAGGCTCATCCTCATCCAAGAACTGCACGATTGCTACACTTGCTTCTTTTAAAGTCTATAGAAGTGGCAATACTCAATTCCAACTAATCATTATTCAACTTGCCTTCTCCTTTCCCTCATTTTATCCCAGCCCACTTTGTCTCTGTCTCACATTCCTATCACCATCGCATCTCGTCTTGTTCCTGCCATATTGCAAAGACAGTAACAACGGCTCCTCAGAGTGTTGCGGATCAATTTCCCCGCCCTCTGGTATTGAATGGTGTCTTTGTGTTGGAGCAATGTATTACATCCAGCGACCTCCATTCCCCTGCTCGACCCGGTGCTTCACTGGAAGCTATCAACATTGCCCAGGCTTTTGCAATCTCTCACTTCTTCTTCCATCCGCCGACAGCACTGACACGTTCAATTAAACAAGGCATTGTTGCTTGGGAATTACTATTTCATAATGAGATAGTTGCTTGAGCTCTAAAGAGGTACGATATCTCAAGGGGTCCATACTGTATATAATGTGAGCAGGCAGCATGTGAAAATAACACCAGGGCTCTTCATCAATTGCCGGGGAGACTTTTAACCTGCAGTAAAGATGCTCAGTAGCCGGCAGCCATGACGACGACGTGTTTGAGTCAGCATCTTTCTGTTTATAAATTGCTTTTCAGTGATGCTGTGGTGCAGGAGAGTGCCAAGTTGCAAACAAACGGCATCTGGCAAAAGCTGTAGCTCAAGAATATTCCCAGCTAGTTTGTCTGGTTATGAAAGACAGAATACAGTATTGCAGACAAATAGTTAATAATAATAATAATGCCTTTATTAGTCCCACAATGGGGAAATTCGAGATTCGAACCCAGGCCTCCTGGGGAGACTGGGTCCTGAACGCGGCGCCTTAGACCACTCGGCCATCCTGGCAGCCACGAGATTCGAACCCAGGCCTCCTGGGGAGACTGCGTCCGGAACGCGGCGCCTTAGACCACTCGGCCATCCTGGCAGCCAAGGCCTCCTGGGGAGACTGGGTCCTGAACGCGGCGCCTTAGACCACTCGGCCATCCTGGCAGTTAGCTAGCTAGTTAGTCACCTACACTACAGGGTTTCTGCGGCAAAAATATGGTTCCTATTTAACTGACAACAAGCACCAGTTAGTAGTGATTAATAATAATAATAATAATAATGCCTTTATTAGTCCCACAATGGGGAAATTCGAGATTCGAACCCAGGCCTCCTGGGGAGACTGGGTCCTGAACGCGGCGCCTTAGACCACTCGACCATCCTGGCAGCCACGAGATTCGAACCCAGGCCTCCTGGGGAGACTGCGTCCGGAACGCGGCGCCTTAGACCACTCGGCCATCCTGGCAGCCACTCGGCCATCCTGATTAATGTCTGTTTTATTGATTTAGGTGTTCGACTTTAGTTTTATGATTTGCCTTCTGTCTTGCATGCTTATAGTGTGCACCAAGTTTACCCAAGTCCTAGTGTTAACCAATCAGCACCTTCCAACCCTGTGTGTCTTGGTCAGGTGTTCCTCATTGTCTCGGTAATTTGTTGGTATTCAGGGTTCATTGTTATTCATGCCAGTTTTCCAAGTCAATGTCTCCAGTCAAGTGTCTGTCCGCCGTTCCTCAGCGTGTTTCAGTTGTCTTAGTTATTTTGCTACTTTTTGAGTTTTGTTACTTTATCCATGTTACTTTGCACTTTTATCTTTTTGTTTTGTTTTTCTGGAAATTAAGAATTTTTTTTTAAACCACTCCATTCCTTGCTTCCCTGCATCTGGGTCCTCCTCCACTCTAACACTACAACCGAGAACTTGACAATTAAATACTTAACTATTACACTGGAATTGCTTTACAGAAAATGTTATTTCACAATTGCAGCTAGAATGAAAAAATCTGTATTTAATAAATGGCATAATGTCAACGTGACTTTAAATAACGTATAAATTGACGAAATTGATGATTCCACTACTAAGCATGTTGTTTAGATGTACGGTAGTCTTACGATGCATGGTCAAAATAAAAACGGTGGATTGTACAACATCTTCTTGAAGGAGCAAAATTAATCAAATAAATTCCTTCCTTAATGTGAGTCCCTGATGCTGACCAACTGCTGAACTATATTTAAACATCAATTAGTTTTGTGGGCTGGTACAGAATGGCTGGCGCGTGACATCGCCAAATAAAAATGCGCCCTCCAACCTTCATCGCCATTTGTCACTTATCAGAAGCTAATGTTGGTAAAAATCATGGGTAATGCTAATTTGTACCGCTAACGCTCTTATCTTGTAGTTTTGACAAGATATTTTGACTCTGCAGTCATTTGAGCGTGATAATTTATTTTTCAGGAACTTTGGAGCAAGCTAGCTGCTAGGTCAGTGGCTAAGAGAAACTGTCGGAGTGATTATTGTTTCAATTAGCACAACAGCATACTCACAAACACATTATCAAGAAATTGATTTATAACGGATTTGTTTCCCTCCACACAAACACTTGACGGTCGGGCACTGGTCAGGCACTCAAGGGAACCAGGAGTGTTTACCTGAGGCAAGTGGATGTTTTCATTAATTTGCTGAAGCAGAACAAAGTAGTCTGAGACAAAAAAGGGAAAATGCTTTGTTTATTTACCACGTTGACAACTTTGAAAGCTTCATGTCAACATATGTTGAGCACTGTGGTGAACAATATGCTAGATATTATTGACCATGTTTAAAAAAAAAAAAACATGCATAGAGTTTCTGAAGTTATTTAATCAATATTTACAGTTGACAAGACTGAATTGAAACCGGAGCACTAAATGGAGTGGGACAAATCACAAAAATCGACAGGGAATTGAAGTATGTGGGCAAGCTGGGAGCTGATAGGCTGGCAAAAAAAACATACTTGAGCAAATTGCATCAAATTAACAAAACATTGGGCAATTTAAAAATAAATAAATAAAACCCTCACTTAATCACAGTTCATCTTCTGCAGTCAGAGAAGAGTGTTTGTGTTCAAGAGACAACATTTGGATTAAGTAAATATCAATAAAAGATTACTGTTACACCAACACCACATGACGCCCCTTGAGCTGCTTGCACCTTTCCTTTCCAACACCGCGATTAAGTGTGTGAGCACCTTTACATGTTTGTTGGAGTGCACTCTTTGTGTTCCATCTCAGCGTGATCTCCATTTTGCTCCCAGCGTGTGTATGGAGGAAGACCTTCAGATTTGTTTTAAACCAGCGCCACGTGGATCCGGCGCATAAATATTAACAACCTCAGCAGGACATGGACATATGAATGCGCGCATAATTGAAGTTAATATAAGAGCAATAGTGTTTCATAAATTGATGACAGGCCATCCATCTAGTTTCTATTTACTGTTTATCCTTAGACAGCACAGAGGACGATTGGTCATCACGATGGCCTCACAGTGCAGAGGTCGTGGGTTCGATTCCAGCTCAGGCCTTCCTGTGTGGAGTTTGCATGTTCTCCCCGTGCCTGCGTGGGTTTCCTACGGGTACTCTAGTTTCCTCCCACATTCCAAAGACATGCATGCAAGGTTGATTGAACACTCTAAATCAGGGGTCCTCAATCCTGTTCCTCGAGGGCCGGTGTCCTGCAGGTTTTCCATCGCTCCCTACTGCAACACAGCTGATTCAAATGATCAGATAATCAGCAAGGTCTGCAGATAACGATCGCTCAGGTTTGTTGCACCAGGGAGAGGTGGAAAACGGGCAGAACACCGGCCCTCGAGGAACAGGATTGAAGACCCCTGCTCTAAATTGCCCCTAGGTATGAGTGTGTGCGTGGATGGCTGTTCGCCTTCGTGTGCCCAGGGATTTGTTGGCAACCAGTTCAGGGTGTCCTCCGCCTACTGCCCGAAGGCAGCTGGGATAGGCTCCAGCCCCCCCCCACCCCACCCCCCGCAACCCTAGTGAGGAGAAACGGAACAGATAATGAATGCATGTTTATCCTTATGAGGGTTACGTTTATCCATAGCTCACTGAGCAAGCAACCTGGACTGGTCACCAGCACATAACAGGGCAGTCAACAAACAATCATACACATTCACATTCACGCCGAAACACCATTTAGCGTCTTCACTGAACCTAACCGCCATTTTTAGGAATGGAAGAGGAAGCCGTTCAAGTTCAAAAGTGCTCCTTGCACTTTTTGTAAGAACATACATTATATCTATAAGGTATTTGTATGTATTAGAGGTTCAAAGTCTCCTCTTTGAAAAAGTGTGATCCTGCAATTACTGCTTGGATGCTTTTAAGTACCATTTTCTCTGATCAAAGTGCAACGTTATGACGAATGTGATAACAGTCTTATGGTGCCGAGACAATTAGAATTGTTTTCCTCCCGTTGTGACGACGGTGCCGTCTTCGTTTACCTCTTTTGATGTCGCTTATATTAATGAAAGACTGTACTGTCATTTCCAAAGTAGGAACATATCATTTCACGATAACAAAAACAAAACAATCATTTATGTTCCTTTGTGGGGGAATTCAGTTTTCAGCGCTAATTGTTTTCATACACCTAAATAAATATAGCCCAGATACGCAGCGGAATGTTTATAATTTCAAGAATTCTGGGATTACAAAACAATAGTAGCCTCTCTTTCTTCCTAAAGTGACCCCACCTCCTCTTCAATTTCTTCTTACGGCAGCGTTATAAATCACCTAGTCGACTCAAATCATTCATTATTCATTAGATAACTTCACAACAATGGGTGTGGATACAAATTGCTTCGATTAAAGTGGTGAGCAAAAACATAATCTGAAGAAGTGTACAGTAACTGCATTACCTCTAAACATCTTACTAATATTCCATTTATGTTGATCGGGTTTCAAAATAGGGAACATAAGATTGAGCAAAATAAAAAATGAGATTGCTGGTGGCAATGAAAGTCTGCGGGAAAATTCCTGCTTTCAAGCACTAATGAGACTTAATGCATCCCCTTGTAAATAACTACTCTGCGTTATTGTGCCTTTCTTTGTACACAAGTAGACAAGGCTCCAACTATATTTACATAATATATCTCAGTGGATAGATACATTGGTGTGTCGTCATATTTGTCGACACCCCAGTGTTCATTAGATGGAAGTGGGGAAGCGTGGCCCTCCTGACATTTGCCCTGAGCAGTGATTAAAAGTTAGATATTGATTTATGGAGAGTAATTAAAAAAAAAAACACTAACATAACCGCATGTAAATTAATACTAGTGCCTTTTCCTTCCTTCAGCGCATGAATACAAATGCAGATGGCTCTGAACATGAATCCCAGCTGGTAACAGGAACACAGAGGGACAGGAAACTAGCTGCAAATTATTTTCATCAAGCGTGACACATCCATTCGACATCGCATGAAGAAGGAAAAAAAAAAAAGAAGCGTTGAAAGCATTAGCATAGCCAACATTGAAGCTGCTACATCATTTTATATGTAGCTCTTCCTGCCGTCATTGGGAAATCAGAAAAAAAGCTCATTAGTGTGAGTGAGATTTTTAAGATGCATGCAGTTGAAGTTTTACTGTATATGGCCAGGTCTTCTCTTTTCTTTTTATGCATTTTTTGATCAGTAAAATCAAACTTTCTTCCAGTGTCAGTTTTACCAATTAGTTTAGTCGAAATCATTAAATAACCCTACCTCCCCCCCAATAACTTGGCGTGATTACAGCGGAGGAACTGAACACAATTTGTACAATCTAAATAACTAAACATTTATCGCCATCCAGAAAGGGCACTGAATCGGCACCCACGTTTAACTTATGCCCACTTTAATCTCTGAAAATGATACAAACTAACTCGAAGAGAATTACGAAATTAGAAAATGGGGTGCTGAGCGTTTTTATCTAATGCATGTCTGTTTTTCTTTAATAATAATGACAATCATAATAATACATGAGCTTTAGATATCAAACTCAGTACACCCAGGGATGCTTTTGCATAAAAAATAAAACCAAAAAAAAGGATACCGTTACCCGTTGCCAGTGGCTACAAAAAACCCTCGCTATGAGGAATTCCAGTGAGGCTTTCTTCACCTTCTAGAAACTCACTGCTGTCTGCGGGCGAAGCAGCAGCCATACCCCTGAAATAAACCACGTCACGGGCCAGTTTTTGTCCCGTTAGCATTGCCTGCATTAGCGTCTAGTGCTGCTTATTTTTCTTATTTTCCAAGTGATTACCAAAAAAACTCAAGAACAAAACACTTCAACTTCCAAGTCAGAATCATTGAAATGATCGCTGCAAACTACACTGCTCTGCTTGGTCCATCCCATTTGTTTTAATTATTAATAAAAAAAATTTGTTTGTTTTTGCTGAATTCTTTGGGTTACTTGAGAAAATGACACGTGGCAAAAAAAAGTTTCATTAAATATAACAACAGCATTACAAAACAATAACAACAACATTAGGCCTGCCTCATTCCTTCACTGATATCAGGCTGCGCCGTAAATTAATAATGTTGGTTGTGTTGGATCTTAGCGCTGCTTTAATACAGCAGACCACATTATTCTTTTCAACAGAAAAAACAAATGGTTGGCATCTGTGATGCTGCACATAAATGTTTTTCATCCTGTCTCAATGACTTTTACGCTTATAGTATGCCTGGGTACATGCTCCTCAAAAATCCTTGCGTGGTGTGCCGCAGGGATCTATTTTAGCCCCCTTTTCCATTAATTTATTGCTCCCTCTTGGCATTGTCATCAATAGGCAAGGAGTGAGCTTTTACAGCTACGTGGATGAATACCCAGCTGTACATCTCCAAATGACACCAGTCCAACAGATGCTCTTTTAAATTGTAATTTAGACATCAAATCTTGTACGGCAGAGAACTTTCACCACTTAACCAGGACAAAAGTGAAGTTTTGGTCATTGGTCCTAAGGCCCAAAAAGTGAAACCTATGACTAAATTGCAAGTTCTGTTCTTAAACTTTCCTCACAGGTGATAAACCTTAGTGTTATTTTACACTGTGAGCTCATTTTTAGTCCACTTGTTAATAATACAACAAAAATAGTTTTTTAACACTTAAGGAACATAACCAGACTCAGCTCCATTCTCTCTAGGGCGAACATGGAGACGCTGATACATGTTTTTATCTTCATTCGAATTGACTATTGTAACTCGCTGCTTCCTGGTCTTGCCAAAAAGACCATTTCAGGTTTACAATAATTACAGCACTTGTCCTGACAAAGACCTGAAGGCGGGAACACATTACAACAGTCTTGGCTCTCTTTATGTTTCAGCATCAATTTCAAAGTCCTTTTGCTGTTCTTTTTTTTTTTTTTTTAGTGTCTTAATGGTCTTGGGCCTTGATATGGCTCAGGGTTGCTCTCAGAGTTGCTTTCAATCTGTGAACCTTCATTGGCTTTGAGGTCCTCCAGCTCTGGCCTTTTAGTAATTCCCAAAGTCAGGGCCACACTCACGGTGAGGTATCGTTCCATTTTCACGGCTGCCGTCTGCGGAACTGCCTGCTGGCCTCAATACAGCAGACGCTCATGTTATTAAAGACAGGCTCAAGACCCACCATTTTAATTAACTTTTCATTAATATTTAATTTAGCTTTTGACTAACAATACTTTTCTTTGCTATTTTTAAGTTTTCATTTATTGTATTTCATCTCTATCCTTATCTTTATGCTATTTTTTATGGGGGGGGGTTATGTTATTGGTATTTTAAATAATTCTAGTCTTCATTATCTTTCAATGTTTCCTCAGAGGGAGCCCGATGGACTGGGAGGCGTGATGGGCCACGATTGTGGTTCTGCTTCATGGGATCCTCAGTGGCAATATGTAGCTCCTCTAATGCCACTCCACTGGTTTTCTGTGCCCTCGGTGTGTTGTCTTCTTCTGGTACAGACAGTTTCCTGAGCTTGTGTTTTCTCACTTGGATTTTCTGTGCCCAGACATTATTGGTTTTAACCTCCTTGAATGTGTGTGTATCTGTGTGGACAAATTGGCATGAGGGGACTGATCTTAACGCTCAAGTACTTTGTGTTGCAATTCATAGCATGTTTTTTTTTTCTTTTACACCTCGTGAGATTTAATGGCATTAATTGTGCTTCTGATCATAAATAAATTGTGCATTGAACACCATGTTCAAGGAATTCACTCCTTCATGAGCATCATTTGACCTTAAAGTGAGCATGTCAAGGATTGCAAGCACACACACGCACACACACACGCACGCACGCACACACACGCGCACGCACACACACACGCACTCACACACGATGTCTTCCTGACCAGTGAGGTGGGTGATAACCCATGAGGGTTCAGTATTAGAACGCTTCTGCTTGGCTAGGCTGCAGTGTTGTTACTAAAGAACACAGTCAAAGAGGAAGGCCGTTTATCTCAGATCTGAATCACAGTTGGGTGGCTGCAGCCTGTGAGACTTTGAAAACCATTGGTTTCCTTGATCGATAGTGGTGGATGCGTATGAAGAGAGAATAGAATTAAGTGTGGTTGAAAATTTGGTTGCCATCGAGATGGCCATATATTTTGTTTTCAAAAGCCCTTGATATGTAAAAGCGCATACAAATGATTTGGTTACATCAAGTATGAAGTGACACCGTGGAAGTTGAGGCTAGCATGCTTGCCTTAAGACTGTAGACGCTTGAATCTTGGCTATGCCTTTCTGTGTGCAGTTTGCTCGTTCACCTTTTTACAGGGATTATCTCCAGGTTTTGATAACTAACGACGTGAATTTAATTGACTCAAAATTGTGTGCAAATCTGCAAATGCACGTGCATGTACTGAAAATGGTAATGATTGTCTACAAAATAATCTATAGGTGAAAATGATAGCCTCAATGAGCATGTATGTGCTTAAAAAGAGATGTACATTTTTCTGCAGTTTGAAAAAGGTCTGTAACTCAAAACACTTCAAAGATTTTCTCTATGTGGAATTAGCACTTCATCACCGAGCTGTTAAATAGTCCACACGAGCAGCAGCAGTGGACACAGACCGTATGTATCACTGAAAAATGTAGTGAGCTAGGCTACAAGCTATTATACGTTACAAGTAGCTTGACTATACTGAACTACCCACCAGAAAAAGTAGCTAAATTACATTCACGCTAGGGTGGAGCGTCTACTATTCGGTCGGACTGCGTAATTAATGTAAAAAATAAATTAATTAATAATAATAATAATAAGAATAATTAAAAAAAAAAAACTAAATCTAAAACTGACAATAACTCTTTATTGGTTATTTTGTTTCCCCCCCATTGTTATTCCATCTTTGTTAGTACTGCATCCTCTTAAAATACTGGTTGTGTATTCACACGAAAGACAACCAGGGGTTGCAAATTCATCCAACGGTACAACGTGAGGAACCTGTACCAAAGAAGAACTCAGTTATTCCGGACCTTGCAGGAGAAAAACATGTCGTCATCCCGGCCAAAAACGGCGACAATGTCATCAAAGCTGCACATCAACTTACGAGTGAATAATGACACAAAGCTTTAAAACTTCACATTTACAGCATAAACAAGTTGAGTATGATAATTGCTCACTGAGGTGAAGGGTCAATTAATCGTGATCTTGATTTTTGCCATAATCCCCCAGCCTTACTATTCAGGTGTAAATTGTTTAAATGATGACCGGGCTTCATACATGCTATCATTACTCATTTTGCTCGCTTGTGTGTTTAACATTTGCATAATGCGACAGAGACAATTAGCATCTTGACATGCGTCCACTGCAATACATAAAAAGGTACAGATGATGGGGCTGTCTTGATTAATCATCTTGATCTGCTAAATTACATGAAATATTATATAGACTCAATCCAGTAGTTTGCATGGCGAAATACAAGACCTTCGTCAAGGCAGACATTGTATTGCAACAGCGTAACCTGAAGAAGATCTGTTGTGCATTGCCACATGTTGCTCGAGGAAGATAGATTGTCCAATATCTGCTTCCCGCCAGTGGGGCATGCGAAGCCCTGTCAAAGCCAAAGTAAGTGTAAATTTGATTGATTTCTCGAGAGGAGGACGCTGTACTGTTGTCTTATCGACCTTGAATCAGACGGCATCTTCCCCAGATTTTATTATGTTGAAAACAAGAGCAAGAAAGCGGAATCATGGTATTCCGGTGACACACTGATTTAAAGAGCTCCAAGAAATGAATTAAATGCAAATTTTTATCCCAGAAATGTCATTACTGCCCAGGAAATGGAAGATGTATACATGTGGAGGCGAAGGCATTTGGTTACTAATGAATCATGCCCTGTTTGTATTCCATCACAATGGGACATTGTGATTTCCAGTAATGCTGTAGAAGTGATCATTTGCAAAATGTGAATACCGGCAGAGATTTAGAAAGATTATTTAGAGATGAAGATAGATATTTAGTGACCTAACGCCTTTTTTTCATTCATAGCCCAAGTTTTGCACAAAGTGTATTTTGCTCGACTTCGCACAGGTACAATTGGGTGAAAAGGGGCTTTTGCGCCGTAGTGGGACGGAATGAGCCTTTTATTGATTTTGACATTTGGCAGATTAACATTCTCATAACTGATTAATCAGATAATTAATTAAAACATATATATAAAATGAATTAAATTATTTCATTTTGGTCCTTTAACGCTTAAAACAAGAAAGAGACAAATTACAAGCGGAATATTTGATTTTTTTACAAAACTTTGTCATTTAGTATTTGTTTAACTTTAGAGAGAGGAAAATTGACAAAAATCTACCACTTTTTCCTTTTTTTTCTGTAGGAGGATGCTTGAATGTCTTTCTTTTCTGTGAATAGTTATTACCTACTTTTGTAACCGACTTGGAAATCCTCCTTTGAAACAATACACTTGTGTAAAACACTTCTTTTTATAACAGTGAAGACAAAACTGCATAACAGACAAACAGGTTAATAAAATGTGTGTAAATTGCACAGTTAAATGCATTGACCTTCAAACAAATTTATCCTAACTACTCATTAAACGCATGACATTTTTTAATTTGTCATAATAACGGTAGAGACGTAATAGTTCAACACTTTCCCAAATTCATGAATATTCATTCATCACTCAGAAATAACACCAATTGGATATTGTGATTTTTGTAATTTTTTTTGTCTGCATTTCAGCCCAGAAAAATGACCTTAGTTCGATTCTTTACATATTACCCATCCACCTTTTGTTTTGCTCCACAAATTCGTACCTTGAATTTGTGTGCTAATATTTTGACACTGCCCTCTACTGGAAACATGTATGTCAGCAGACAGCGCCTATTTAACAACCTGTATATGATGTCTGAGGCAGAAATTGCATAAAACTGCCTCACTCGTGGTTACATGACATTTAAACAACACCCCTGAGCAAAGAATGGCTCTCTAAAATACCACTGGTTATGTAAAGGTTTTTCCAGATGGGACTAATTATAGCAGAAGGTCAAGTTTGTATTTTTAGTGTTGTGCAAGGCATAACTATTTCATGATATGTTGTTATTTTGTCAAATCTGACACTGGAACAATAGACGGAAACAGGCAACATATATTTCAAAGTGCCAAATGCATCACGGTGGTATAACAGGCGTACGGTTTGTACATGTATAACTGCAGATGGAAGTGGGTCACGAAAAAGCTCATCAACACATATAACCGCAAGAGCAATCCTCGGCATATCGGTGCTAATAAATGGATAACTCATCGGATCTTTTACCGATTTATATACGGATTAGTTTGTTAGAAACATCAGACAAGATGTTTCGATGCCTGACACCAAGGTCATTTTATAATTAACATATAAGTTCACAGTATGTGTAGCCAATCATATCCTTGAATGGTGTTAAACTACTGCAGGCCTTTTATTGGGAGGGTGGGGGTGTAGCACTCTCATTTCCATCCGAGATGATGCAATAATTTCTCCTGGCATCCTCTGATGCTTCATTCTTTTCAATTTTAGTTTCCCCAGGCCGATTTAGCAGAGCAAAGATGAGGTCCAGGAAAGAAATTCAAGTAGTTACTGGAGCAACATGAAGCATTTCAACCACATGTTTGGTGGGGGGGTGGGGAGGGGCATCATCCATTCAAAGCTAATTGAGTAGCTTAGTTTTCACTAATGAGCAACAAAAATCTTTTGGAAAGGAAAAGGGGAAGTGGAAGAAAAAGTTTTGGCTATGAACTTTTTCAGTTAATTCTCGAGTCAGCAGCCATCTGGTCGCACAAATAAAGCTCGAGTTTACATCAGTGAGTCAGTTGGCTTTTTTCTAAACCCAACTAGGGCACATGTATTCATACCTATACAAAATCTTATCATATATATATTAAATATGTGCTTTCGGTGTTATAATAAAAGTATAGTGTAATACGTATGCACAGTATGTGTGTTTTGGATCATAGCTATCAAAATCCTTCTTCTAAAAACGTTACTGAACTGTTGACAGCGCATAATGGCATTCTACTTTTTTTATGTATTGGTAATAAAAGGGAACATTGCCATGGTGTAAGTCACACTTGCATGCAGTCACCATTTTTGCATTTGACAACTATTGCATTATAGTGAGTAATAATCCTTGAGAAGTGATGGTTACGGCTTCTGATTGGCTGTTTTATATTGGATAATTTTACTAATTCATTGTTCAGTTTCCCAGGTCATGTCTACAAAATGGTGATTATAATCATGAGTAGGTTACTTGCTATTTGAATTTAGCCAAAGTAAAATTATTTATTTTATCTCACACAAAGAAAAAAAAACATTTAGTTAACCGTGGTTACCTTAGGATATCTTCTTGGCCTCATCAAACTAATATTCTTAGTAAAGTATTCTGGAACTCAAGTGTATGTACTTACGTTGAATGTCACCCTGTCACATTAACGAAGAGGAACTATTTGAATAGGTTCTACTCTGCGTTGTGGCGATACGAGTTGAGCTTGACTTTCATAAAGGTGAATCGGTTTCTCATTGATATACATCCCTATCAGCCTTCCCGATTGGCTGCATGTGCGGGTGACATACTGCCCATTGCTATCAGCTATCTCTGACCACCACTATCAGGTTACTGAACGTCTTATTATCGGATTTGCTCGGATGGTATGGCCCCTGCTGCTGATATTGGATTCTAAGGGGTATTTAACCCATTGACCTCTGTTAGCCTAATCAAAATATAAACTTGACGCCTCATGGGCACTAATATTTAAATTAATAATATATTTTCTTGCGACTCAATCTGTATCTTCGTCACTTTCATGACAACCCCTGGTGACATGATATTTCAAGAACTGCTTATTACATACACGTGGCAACAATCTCTTGTCTACTTCATATTAACGGCATATAGGGTAGGGTGGCTGGTTGGAAGCCTTGTCTTGTAAAAAAAACCTTAAAATAATAAAAACAAAAGAAATATCTCAAACGCATGGAAATGTGTTGAAAATGCTCTTTATATAACCAAGGTTAAATTATTTGGCCATTATTACAGAATGTTAGTTTGGAGCAAACACAATTGTTTATGACCAAAAGAACACTATCCCTTCAGTGAAGGTCAGAGGTGACAACATCTTGCAACAGTTTTTCTTCATCTGGAAGTGGGATCTTAGTCATTGTGGCACAAATAAAAAGCTCCACTAAAAACATCAGGATTCTGTTAGATAACAAAATCCCTCAGAAAAAGCAAAGTAAAACAGTTGAATTTAATTTGGGGCTTACAGAGGTACATTAAACGGTGACAAGTGTTTGCTGACTCCCATTTAATATGAGTTAGAATTGATTTGTCAATTCTGAACAAAACCACATCTCCAGTTGAAATAGGGTGTGCACACTTGTGCAACCACATTATCTTGCTTTTTGATTTGAACTTTCGTTTGAAAAAGGATATTTTATTTATCAATCGACTTGCGCCCCTCTCTGAGCCGTCAGCTTAACGTAACGTTGTAAAGGGGTTTGCGCGTCCCAAAGATTCTGGGAGCTAAGTTTTCTAGGGCTATATGCCCCTGGCAGGGTTTCTTTTTTAAAGCCTCTGGCAGGATTTTTTTTTTGACTTCACCTTGCACACCAAAGATAGAAGGAACAGCTAGACTTTGACGAGCTGTAGTCAAGAGTTGAGTTGAGAAAATATGCTCACACCTCGCAGCTGGTCACATAATATCACGATTCTCACTGATATAATCGCCAAGCCAAACTAATTTTGCCCCTCTAAAGGTAATTGATGGGGTGGGTAGGTGGGGTCCTGACGTATATGCTGGAAAAAAATGTCCATGTTCATTTCGTTTGTGTTGTTTTTTGGTTTCTCTCTCTATACGGCCAGTACCAAATGGGCCGCGGACCAGTACAAGAGTCTGGCCACCCCTGGTTTAAAGTGCTTGAAACAACTTTAATAGCTACAGTAGCTTCCAGTCACATCAAAAGTTTCCCGACCTTAAGCCGATAAAAGGAAGATCAGCATGACTCTTTCCAAGCAGTACATCAATGAGTGGTGGTTGGAACATCCCATAATAACAGCATGGCATCATGACACACACTTCCACGGATAGCGAGACATTATAGATCACAGACACGGATTTTAAAAAAATACAAGTTCTGCATTATAGCTAAAGAATTGGTTATCAAATGTGCAGTTTCACCATGCAAAATAACAACTGTTTTCTATTGCTATTCACATTTCCTTATTGAGTTTTATCCATGCATTGCATCATGTGACTTTACCACAACTCTAATAAAAGGATCTTATGGGGCTCTGACAATTACTGACTCATCCAGTATATGTCCTTGTGAGGAGGGTTCCACAAGGACGTTGAAGTGTGAACTCGGGAAGACGTGAAAATGAGGAACATGGGAGCAGCGGGAGCGGATGAGATTATGTGACTGGACTGGGAAAGAGAGACTGAATGAAGCGGAGCTAAGAGAAATAACATGGGATTAATTAGAGCCTACTGAGTAGCTGGTTCTTTACGAGCCGCTAATGACTTGTATAAGCAGAAGTCAGATCAACAACTTCAATTTCAATAATGGGTGCTTTGATCCGGCATCTGTGCCAAAATAAAAACAACATCCTATATTTTTTTTAAACTTTTTTCTTTAGTGTATTTGCCCTTGAGTTTATAAGTTTGGTTGCAAAATCACACAGGAGCTGTCCGCTTCCCCTGCATGCATGGAAGAGCACAAATGGTCATGGCGACGTATGTTTGCAGCATAGTAGACATGTCAGACAATTCCAGAAATGTGATTGTGATCATTAATCTCCACATTGCAGAACACAAACAAACACAAAAACTTGAAATAAGACAAAGTCAATGCATGCAGAAAGCATGCGCAGGATAAATTTGATGTCATTTCCTGTAATTAATGTGATTGCTCTCTCGGCAGTTTGAGATGTTGCCTGTCACTTTGCACAATAGCAATCAAAGAGAATGACATGAAGTAATCACACAGTTAGGACAGTTACATTCTTACAGCGTTATATAATAAGGTGATAGAAAATGAAAAAAAGAAATAAAAAAAAAACAGCATATGGAGAGGACGGAGGTATTGCGTCAAAGATTGAACAATTCAGTCCCACTAAAAGCTTTGGAAAGATCACACAAAACCTGTTTTATTTTTCCTCATTGGAAATGCTTATATATATATATATATATATATATATATATATATATATATATATATATATATATATATATATATATATATAATTATTAATAAAAACTAAAAAAAAAAATTAAAATTATTTTGAATTGCCAGTGAGTGTACATCTTTAGTTATTCCAATATTTAACACAGCAGATATTGACACTAAAGCTCTTTTTCATTGTTCATCATTATTTTTAGCATGATCAACGAAGCCTTTTTGAAAAAAAAAAAATCAATTACAATTAGGTAAAATGTAAATTTGTACATTTGATTTTAAATACGGACAAGCTAGTATCTGTAGTAATGAAGTTCATGAATTTAACATTCTGTCCCCTTGGAACCTCATTCAGCAATCCGTTTATGTTTGCGGGAAAAATCTGGAGCATTAAGACTTCTCCACATGCCCCAAATGATTGTAGGCCTTCATCATTGCTGCTGACAGCTTTAATGTTGTTATTGTAACGTTATGAACATGTACGGTAAATGGATTTTTCACTTGTACAGTGCTTTTATACCATCAAAGCACTCAAACACTCTCCTCATTTACCCGCTGTGCGTTTGCGTGTGTGATATATATATTTATATATATATATATATATATATATATATATATATATATATATATATATATATATATATATATATAAATATATATATATATATTTATTTATTTATTTTTTTTAAACCTACCACCCCCATTAGTCTTAGCCATCTATGTATCTATGTGACCCACACTCACACACGGCCACACGTGGCCACTCATTTAATTTAAAAAAAGTTTTTTAAAAAATGTGGGTGGGGTAGGGTGACCAATGAATATATGTTTTCGCTACAATACATTAGATTTGCAATATAATATCAATAGTTGCACTTGCACCAGATCTTAAAACTGTACTCTCGACTGAATTTCTTTTTAATATATATATTTCGTAAAAAATGTAATCTAAATAACCCTTAAGAAATCAAATTATGGGAGGTAAAACTTCCAGGTTACACCAAATAAACAGTTTTTATTTAATCAAAGCGTACATATTATATGTGATGGATTTTTTATCAATTGATTCAATATCACCCTGTGTCTTATTTATTTCAGTGTAGCCACTCGTTTTTTGTTTTTTTTTCATCAGTGGAGGGGAAACCAGACACACTTTAAAATTAATATTAATGCAGAATGTACCTATTGACATTGACTTTGAAGGACTCTCGTGATGTTAAGGTGGAAGAGTGGGCTGGCTAATGTACTGTGTGCAAATGGAAGTTGAAGAAGTCATTAAGTATTTCTGTGCGACTAACCCAGACAGACAGCAGTGGAAGAAAGGTCGGCGCAGATCTAAATTTGCATTTAGCAGAGCGGGTAATGAGTTACATAAACATACCAAAAGCAACAGACTAGGACAAGAACAAAGAAGAGTTGGGGTGAAAAATGAATGGAGTACAAATGTTACACACAAGATGGATTATTTCATGAAAACGTTAAGAAAAAAAAACAATGACAAAACTTTTCGCATGTCACATGAGGTAGTTGAGTTGAAAAGTTCACAATAGAAGTCCTGGAATTACTAAGATCCCAAATAATTTGCATTAATGGGCACAAACTGGCCGTTCTTTCTGACAGCTTGCACATGCTGTTGGTGGGCGTGTTGAACTACCACATTTATTACAAAGAGTGATAGTTGGTAAGTCTTGAAAAAAGGAATAAAGTTCTTTATCCACTTCTGTCTCAAATCAAGTGCCATAGAAAAAAAAAACTAAATCAGGCTGTTTACAGTCTTGCATCAACCTCAGGGTGAAAATCCCACATACTCGTTGCCCACAGCACTGAAGCTGGCTGCGAAATTCAGCGTCTGTTTTGCCTTTTCCAAAATGGACACTAAACAGGACGTATTGGAACTTTGATTGAACGTTGATTCTCATGCTGCACACACAATACCCTACCTGTTGTCTCGCTGCAGAATTTGGGATACCAGCAGAGTTACAGTTCGTACAATTCAGATTTCACAACTGTTCATACTGAGTCGATATTAAATCATTCACTGCCATTGACAGGGATAGAAGTCAGAAAGTGCATTCTTTTCACCTGGTTGAATTTACAATAGATAAAATTGACAAAAATAGTATGACTAAGATGAACATAACAATGTGAAGCAGAAATAACATTTCTGATACTTGCGCTTATCATGGGAGAACAAACCCAGCGAGAGCAACTAAACAAAAAAGGGGGACAATAACAATGGAGCAAAGGACAGAAAGGGATAAAGACGTGAGCATAAGAAGGAGGCAGTGGGGGATCACTGAAAACAGCCAAAAGGCATAATAAAAGAGGATGCTGCCACATACACACAGCATAAGCTGCAGACCATGACAATACTGAGTGGGTACAGTACACACTAGGATATGAGCGTTCTGACCCGTTACATTAGTTGAGAGAGGAATGGGTTAGCTGCAGGATCACCTCCCCGAGGGAATATGCTCTCAGAATAACAAGCTCTGTATGTACGTGAGGGGCAGTATGAAGGTAGACATATTGTGAAGCTGGAATATAAACACACACAAACACACGTATGCACTCAGTTGTGCATAAACATTGAAACAAAAACAGAGGCAGCTCCAGCAATCCTTTTGATGTGTTTGATATGGTGCGCTCAAAGGAAGTGCCATGAGGCTGAGCCAGACATGCAGCAAGAAAAAATAGAGTGAGGGATGGAGACCACAGAAACGCAAGGCAGACGATAGTAAAAACAAAATTGGATTTTTATGTGTGGGGGACGCTTATTGCGTTTGGATGCCATTAGAGAAAATATAATCATAATATTGGGAGAGTCCAGCTCAAGATGAACTTTTAAAGATTTAGGACTCCAGATTTAGGTCTAGTGCAAATTACGGTTTAAATTCAGCAAGCAAGAGGCACACAGTCTTTGACATGGCGGAAGCAGAAACTCATTGGAGTCCATACAGGCGATCGAAGTATATTTATAGGAACTGTAAGCAGACTCCACTGGCAGAAGACATAAAGGGAACCGTTGGAGACCACCTTGCAACCCGATCGCACATGTCCGTGTGACACACCAACACTCATTGACTCTTTCAACGACTCATTGACGGATGCAATGATAGATCGATGGATGCCAGTGGTGGGCGGTTAAGGCCGTCAAGGCCTTCTCTGCTGGCCTAACATAATCAAGATCGTATTCTTCACATTGATGTCATATTATATCCTAGTGTTGCATTTTTATGTGAGTTTTTATCCAATCAGAATTCAGATAGCTCGTGTTGCCAGGCAGATTTCACGATACCAGCAGCATGCACTATTCGTCCGAGGCCTTCAGATACAATTCTCTGCGCATATGTTCTGTGTCTCAAGGGGGTTTTTACAGTTGATACACAGTTGCGATAGCCAATCAGATCACGACTTGGTTACACTGAGCCTTCTCGCTGGCCTTACGCTCAAGGTGATAAACGCGTTTTGTGATTGGATATTCACTCGTTAGAGGGCAGCGCTATGTGGAATCAACACACCAGAAAGTCATAACTGGTGACCAAAAATCGAAAATATATTCTTGCTTTTTTAAACCACAATGGCCAAAGGAGGGAAAAGTGTGGATTTAATTGCAGATACACTTGCGAGGCCATTTTCAACACTCACTCAGGACTGTATAAGTGTCTTTCTGTATATTATTTGTCCAGCCGTGGTGTCATAAATGATGGTAACATGAGGGGGATTCATTCAAGTAGGTCTAAATATGTCTTCACTGGAGGCCTAGGTGTGAAATCCTCAGTCCGCCACTGATGGATGCGGGTATGAAGGTAAGGACTTTAATTGGCTGGCAACCAGTACCAGGTGCTCGCCCAAGACCCTAATGATGGATAGAAAATGAATGGATGGATGGATGGAGAGTTGGGGTCAATGACAGATACCCGAAGATTGTTTTGCCAATTTTCCTGCCCTGCGACTTCTGACATATCCTTTGCCGTCGACCCTTCGTTAACGTTAATGACTTCAGTTTTGCTCCAGAAAAACTGAAGCAAGATAAGATGTGCAAAGTGCTGATACGCTGATATGGCTAATAGTTACTTTTGAGAACCAAATCCTCCTTTCATCACGATCATTAGTTTTGCTCCAAGATTTTGAGTTTTCCTCATTTGAAACGTGTGTGCTCAAAAGATGAAGAAAATCAGAGTAAATTGTGTGTGACTTGGGACCAGCTGGTGCAGAAGTAACTGTTCAACTGCTGAGAAATATCTTGGAGGGAAAAATGCGCCGAGTTTCAAGTGTGCCCTCCACAAGCTATCATTACAGCAGATAGTCGGCATCCTCCCTCAGGCTACAAGCCATTGGTTTCTCATTAAAACGATATATGTGGCACGGAATAGCTTGCTATATGTAATCGCTCAAAGTTAATTCACATGCCAAATCACATTCAAGATGTGTTGATGCATTTGTGGCACTGCTGTGAAATAATCAGCTTTGAATAGCAGAAAAATCACATGAATCGTGGTTATTACTGTGAACAGTCCAGTTTTTCCTCTCCCCTGAGTGTTACAGCCCAGTGAAAAAAGCATCAACAATCCGCCACTTACTTCTGCTTTAAGTCACTCTTTCAGCATCACTTAATTTAACGTAATAGTGTGATCCTGGTTGACTGCAAAGGTTTACACAATAGATGATACCAGCATTCGATTTCTGTGTCCAAATACTGCTGCTGAACCTGCTTTGGCATTCCGCAAATTGTTTTTTGCAAACACATTTTTTTTTTCAAAACTAAAGTCTGACATTAAGACAGAAAATACTCAACCGTCTGCTGTATGAGTTGCATGCATAATGGTGTGGGTAAACACGATGGAGTAGGACGCCTGACAGACGAATTGCTCAACACATCAGCAATCATGATGACATTTTTAATTTAGTTGTGCAACAACCCCGTATGAACATTACCTCTCAACCCCAGCATCATAATTCTTGCATCACAGGATGGTTCTTTGAAGTTCAAATCATGCCCATGTATAAATGTTTACCTTTTCTTCAATTTGTTTTTTAACATTTGTAAATATATATATGGAGAGAGTGAGAGAGAGAGAGAGAGAGAGAGATGGTCGATTAAATAGAAAGTCAAATCCATATACAGAATTATCCCACATTCCTGTTATTCTTTTCAACTTATCCGATTTCTACGGGGAACTGTAATGAGCTTTGAGATTTGACATAATTTTTTTTACAGTATATATTGTTTACATTGACTATTGTTAACGAACCAGAAATGAGGGACATGTAATCACCCATGTGGAAGGAGTAATCTGTACTAATTTTACTGCCCACTGTCAGACGATGCTCACAAATTGAATTTGATTCTGTTGCTCCAGCTATCTCTCAGTTAATAGAGAGGCAAGGAAAATACACCCGCAAAACATATCCGAAGACTGCTGGTCCAATAATCATAACAGACGGCAGTACCTTCGCATAACAGTCTTTTTAAAACGAAAAGGGAAGTCGCCGAGTGCAAGCACAGACTAGAGTGATTGAAGGTTGCTTTGCCACTGCGCCACAATGTGCGACGATCCTGTTCAGACACACCGCAGAGACTTTTTGACAAATACAAAATTGGACCTTTTCCTATTGTTGGTGTGGTCAAAATGTATAAATGCTTTTACAATTTCATGTGATGGGTCGCAGGCTTGTAAAAGGCTGATTACGTCCTGGAATGTCTGCCAGCATTACATGCAATAATGTTTTACAAAGGAGATGGTAGAGAGACCAAGAGAAATGGAATAGATATACCAGCAAACAATACAGCTTCAATCCGCATACAAACCAAGTCGTAGAAATAACAATAAAGGTGCATATCGTAATGATCCTGTGAAAAACAGGTGTCCAATTTTGTATATATTTTTTATTTTCATATTAATGCCGGTGTCTGTAATGCAGACACCCCATTTAGATTAAAAAAATAAAAATCTGAAAAAATTGACTTAAGTGATTCTCACATGACAGGAACAATATTTAACATTAATGGAATTGCTACATTACTAAAAATAATTAGCACTACTAAAAGTTAATAGACATGAATCGTACACTAATAGCACAAGGCTAAGTCATCAGCATACCAATAGTACTGAAGACAAAAAAAACAACTCAAAAAGCCATTTTCCAAGATGTTGCTCGACATCGTGGAAATTTTTTTTGTTTTACTTTTTTTTTTCTTTCCACTTTTGACTGGTGCCAGTTGTCATGGAAAAACAGACAATGCCAAGCCAGGCCAACACAACCCGGGGTAGAACTCATAATTGAAAAGTACAAAGTAACTGCAATTTTCAATCAAATTAACTGCTGTTTCTAATTTAAAATTTCTAAGTCTTAATTGACTTGAGAAAGTACCAATGGTAACCGAAGAACTGAAAGCTGGCGTTCTTAAGAATGTTTTCCATATGTTTGTGAG
Organism: Idiotropiscis lumnitzeri; assembly: GCF_059441095.1. Taxonomy (NCBI): domain Eukaryota; kingdom Metazoa; phylum Chordata; class Actinopteri; order Syngnathiformes; family Syngnathidae; genus Idiotropiscis; species Idiotropiscis lumnitzeri. The sequence goes on from NC_142411.1 coordinate 10,541,389, forward strand.
GGAATTAGAGAGTTATGCAACTTTATGCATATGCATACCTTGAGGCAATTAAGCTCCAAAGTTCAACAGCAATGTCCTTGTTAAAAGTTAAATTAGGCCAGTTCTTGGATGTTGCCATGGTGATCCAGCTGACCTGGTTAAACCTGTCTAAACACAGGACAGTTTAACCTCTACTTGATCATAACGTGTCCCTTTTTAATGAAAGTGCCACCCTTTTTTTTTTTTTTTTACAGTACTAAAACTTCTTCTAAAAGCAAAGTAAGTCCCAAAAGATCTGCCTTAGGGGCTAATAATGTAATTATACTGTTATTATAACATGTAGGTTAATTTACAAAAACAAGCAAAAAGTGATTTGTCAGCTTTAGAATTAGAATTAGAAATTAGAGGGCTGGGTTGAAACTCTTAAAACGCTTTGAAAGAAATGTCAATCTTCAAATGCCAGAAACATCAAATGGGAGCTCGTAAGCACTTTTTTCTAGGTCAAAGATGAATAATGATTGTCTCAAAGGTGCCACTGACTGCCCCAGTTAATTGGTCGACTGGTCAACTGGGAGAGCTTTATATGGACAGCACCTCTTTGCTTAACTTCCATCCAGACTGCAATGTGTTTAAAAGTGGAACGTTGCAGGAGAAGACAAGTTTGCTATCTTACACCCAACAACCGTTTTGCCGACCTTCAAATAATGATTGCTTGGATTACGGTTGGTAAAAAAATCAAAATCCTGGACATTCTTTAAAGGTGCTGCAAACTAAATACAAACGTGTTGTCATGATTTGTATTTGTTATTTTTGGTTTAGTATTTGGTTTCATGTTTTGGCCTTGTTCATGTGTCTTGTCTCGTCTTATCTATTGTGTCCACCTGTGCTCGTTTACCCAAGCCCTCGTGTTAACCAATCCGGTCCTTCTAAAATGTCTTGTCCAGGTGCTCCTCGTTGTCTCGTCAATTTGTGTGTATTTAGTTCCCTGGTTGCTTTCAGTTCTTGTTGGTTCATTGTCATTTTCACTGTTGCCTGTCCCTGTTGCCTGTTCCTGTCGCCTGTTCCTGTCGCCTGTCCCGATCATTAGTTTCCTGTCGTTGTCTAGTTTTTCCAAGTTCCCTGTTTGCCTTAGTTTTCTGTTAATTAAATGCCCTTTAAGTTACCCCTGCCTTGCTTCCTTGCGTTTGGGTCCTCCCCTTCCTCAACCCTGACACTTGTTTTTTTTTCTCATTTATGAAGACTGTTTTGTTGAGTCTCTGTGAATCAGGTTTGCCCTTATCCGCTCACAATGTCTATTTTTTTTTTTAATTCTGCCTTGAAAATTAATTTTTGTCCAACAGTCGTCCTATTTTGCTCAGTCATCGCTTAACATAATTTATGGGAAGCGCACTCGAGTAACTCTGAACCAATCAAAGCACAAAGAAATGCCTAAACCAGCTGGCTCTGTTTATTGGATTGAAGATTGTAAAATAAAAATAAATTACTTGAATCAGAACCACACATTTTTATTGTGTAGAGATAACAACAAAAAAATATATATATATATAATTAGATGAATTGTCTCCCCCAAAATGTATGAGCTCATACATTGTGCACCTTTTCAAGAAGGGAGCTTGTATCACCCAACATCTCGGAATCAGGTTTTAACATCTGTACTAGATGACGACAAATCAGGTAGAATTCTCATTATGCGATTCGTAGCGCCACTCTTAATTTTTTGGGATGGAAATATCATACACAAATGCGACATGGGAGTTATCTGGGGGGGGGGTGAGCTCTCCCTTCAACGGCACATTTGGAAAATGTGTTATTTTAGCTTCATAATGTCACCCATTCTATCAGTGACACAAAGACATCTGAAGCAAGCTACGTTATTATGCGAGGGGTGTTCTTATCATAATTTTCCATCGTTTCCACCCATAAAATAAAATGGAACATGATGCAGCGTGTGGCACTGTCACAGTGGCACGGCTGAGCAATCTTACAGTACAGCAGCAGCAGAGTGTGAAGAGTGAATCTCGCAGCACAGGCACATGGGAGAAGCATCATGGTTTAGCATTCCCACCTTCCAGTGATGTATGTGTTAATCCAGCCCGTAAAGTTGTTTTGATGGTACTGTATCTTCTAATAGGGGGAGTACAAGTTCTGCCGTTACCATGGTAAGCCCGGATAACTCCCTTTAGTGGTGTCTAATAGGGATATCAAGTTAATTTTCATCGCAGGCCAAATCAGCGTAATGGTTTGTCCGCCTCAGAGGGCCAATCGTGAGTGTAAATGTATCATCTCAACATTGTTTTAGATGAATGTGTCTTCATTTAGTAAATGAGTTGTTATGAATTATACTCACTTTAAATGGGATAATGTTCAACCATAGAATGATAAATAGTAGTCCAACAATGAAAATAAATGTTTGAAAAGAGACCCTACCCTACACCCTAAATTATAAAAATATAATGAGAATGATTAAAAATTATCTAAATTAAAGTACTTTTGTTTGACATGAAATTATTGTTGGTTTTTTTTTCAGAAGCATTTGCATCATTCATTCCTCCTTCATTTTGAAAAAAAAATGTTGATGTATTTTACAGGACACTTATTAGAAAAAACAAAAACATATTTGCAATATTCTGAAGGATGCTGGTACTTTATAGTATATGTCATGTCATTTTCCACACCGCTTATCCTGTACAGGGTCGCGGGAGGGTGCTGGAGCCTATCCCAGCTGACGACGGGCGAAAGGCGCACTACATCCTGAACTGGTCGCCAGCCAGTCACAGGGCAGACATAGACACAATCACTGAGTGGGAACTGAACCCACGCAGCCCGCACACAACTCAGGCGAGTGTACCGTATCAGTGACCTACTTTATAGTATACATTAAAGAATTCAAATCAACCACAAATTTTGAACTCCGGATATGCTTGATATGAGAAAGTGTATCAATAATTTTGTACATTTAGTTATCTGTTAGGTTGTTGTTTTTTCATAAAAGCTATTGCTGTCTTTTGAAATGTTCTTGTGAAATTCCAACTAAATGTGCTTTTACTGACATTTTGGCCATGAGTCTGAATCTGGAAATGTTATTAATATAGTTTCTATGAGCATCCAGAGAATCTTACAAAAGTAAGCACCTACCTTGCATTTTTCTTTGTATTTTATTGTGTCATTCAGAGTCATCTTGTCAATTTTACTACTCCAGAACGACATGTAGTCGTCAACTAGTCGCTTGTTACATGTTGTGGATTCAAGGAGAAGGTCGAGCCACGAGCAGCAACAGATGAGTGCACTGAATGAAATTGCTCTGTCACCTTAATTAATTTTAATTGGTCTTCTATTTCTGAATGTGCAGCTTTGGTAAGTGAGGGAGAACCAATAAAGGCGGTGGGGAGCTAGGCTCGAGCCGGATTCCGAACACATTTTTAGTCTGCAAGATAAAAAGTGGTAGGAGAGGAGTCCATTTTTGCATTACACCAGGGGTGGGTAACTCCGGCCCTCAAGGGCTGGTGTCCTGGATGTTTTATATGTCTCCCTGCACCAACACACCTGATTCGAATGATCAGAATAGTTATCCAGCTTCTGAAGAGCTTGATCAAAAGCTGATCAGTTGAATCATTTGACTCAAACAAACCAATTATTAAACTAACAAAAAATATTAATTCAACTAAAAATTGTAAATTTATGTTGTCATCGCAAAGTGAAGTGAAGTCACTTCTGGCTCCGCTTCCTTAGACAATCACAGTTGGATATCATTGTCCCCCGCAGAAATTCGGAGCACTCATTCTCACACATATATTATCGATGCAATCCTCTGTAAGAAACCCCCTGCGAACAAACACACAAGGCGAGCGATGCGTGAAAAATCTACTTTCGACAGTTTCATTGGTCCGCGGTGACAATCTCATTGATCGGATGCGACCAAACAATCGGTGTATGTATTGGTGGCAACCATCTCCTTAGAATCCATCAATGAACCGCGTCACATTTGTAGGTGCAGGGTTCAAAGCATGGGATAAAAATAGCAGCTTGCAGTCTGGAAATTATGGTATGAATGGTCTGAGCACTGTCCAATTGGATCTATTTGGACATTTAGGGGTGTACTCGCTTTTGTTAATGGCTAGTGTTGCGTTTATTTTGAGGGGACAGAAAATTTACAGCAATTCAAGCTGTACTGTAACTACTTCAAATTGTAGAAATTTGTCATCTTCAGCACCTGTTCTCATGAAAAGATGAAAAATGTTGACGATGTACTCTTCACCATTCTGATGTCTTGTACAGCTGTGCTGATGTAAATAATATTTCGTAGTGTGTAAAAAAAATAATAATAATAAAAGAAGAAGAACACTGCAACAACGTTGTGTGCCCACTTTGCTGCTGATTATGGTATTTATAATTTTCATCTTCCATTCGCAGTACAGGGACAGGTTGATGGCCTTGTTGTGATAGTTAGCGAGGTTATCCACTGGTACGTTTGAATAAATTCGATGTCTTTACCCCAATCTGCCACAGTATTTTTGATTTTCAATTCTCCTTAAGATAACACTGTGTATCTCATCTTTGTTGAGTTTATATATGCAAATTGTAGCAGTTCCAACCGCAATCTTATTGCCTTTATACCACATTTTGCTTTAGTGTTATTTAAAAAGATTACAGAAACCACTCTTCTTGAAATTGGATTAACGTAATCCCTCTGCGAGTAATCTGTCATTTTCCAAAACTGCGGAGCTACTACTGTATATGACAAGCAATGTAAGATGAGAATAATAATCTGAGTGTAACCTGAATGAGAAACATCTTCCTCTACGTTGAAAATAATATGCTGACTTCTTAAAGTACCTTAAAACTGCATTTAAAAATGACTGACGTGAATTAAACGGAAAAGGACATGGAGTCAAGGCAGCATGGTGCTAGCTGCAAAGCAGATCCTTCCTCAAAAGTGGGGTGAGAAAAAAATCATTTGTTGGATCGTCAAAGCCTTCATCCATCTTGTATCTATCTATAGCAAAGCAGCATTGATTCTTGGAGGCTGCTTAAGGTCTTCTTTTTTAGCTCAGGCGGACTCTCACACTTCAGGGCCTCCTGCGGTGACAGGGTTACATTGGTTTGTTTCATCCATTGCACCAAGGGGACAATATTGCAGTCACACTGCCAAGTGTTGTCATGCAGGTGCAACTTCTTCAGTGCTAGAAGGGGTTTGAAAGAGAGAGAACATTAGTGAAGCGTATTGACAACATAGTTGCAAAGGAGTCGTTTCAGGAGTCATTGGGAGTCACTTAGAGTCGAGTCGGTCTTACAAGGAATTTGGGCCAACATGTTCCCATCCACTGCCTTAAGACGGTTTCCACTGAGAGCCAGCTGAGAAAGCCTGGGCATGTCCTTGAACGTATCAGATGGCAGGTGCTCCAAATCATTGTTCCTCAAATAGAGTTCCTGTTCAAGAATTTACCACATTACTTTTCTGCTAGTTGTCTAGTCTTGGTTACTTTAAGTTGGTATGGCCCTAAAATCATTTGGAAAACAGAAAAAAATATTTTGAGTATGTAGTTCCTTTTTGGGTTTTTTGCTATTTTATCTATTATTTTTTCCAATATCATTTCAAAAGAAAGTGTGTTAATCCTGCATCTCACCAAGCGTTTTTTTTGGTCATTGTTCAAATAGGGTCAGAAACAGTTTTTCTTGTTGCAAAGAAATTTTTGAAAGTTGATGTTGAGAAGAAAAACTGTTTACAAATGTCTTTTATCAATAAACATTTGCAACGTTCGCTCGCTCATTGAGATTAGGGCTTTCGAAAACATGGAGGTGGACAGAAGAAGTCTGCTAAAACACTTTGCCCTCTTTTTTTCGTGCCCATTGCAAGTCTGCTGCAATTCACAGTCTAAATGAATGCAAAAGTGGGCTGGACTTTCGCAGATACGCACAGCTTGGCACAGTTAAAAACGGGTGTTTTGCACCGTTGTGGGTCTGACCACTGCCGACTTGATTTGCTGCCAATCGAAGTGGCACACGTCATTGCCTTTAAAATCGATGCGAGAGGAGCAGTCCTTGATATGGTTTGCTCCGATCCGGGTAGAAGCATGCAAAGTACATGACGATTAAAAGCAAATGCAAGCAGATGTCCACGGGCGGATGATGTAAAGTTGGTCAGGGTGATCACAGATCTGCGCTTTGAAGTGAACACTTTCACCTTGATCGTAAGTGTCGGTGAGTGACCCTGTCACTCCTCCATACTGACTTAAAAATATAATTAAGGCGATAACAGTAATGCATTCAGCAGAATGATTTCTACAATTCAGACGGTCTGATGCACACCATTATCATCATTGTTGTCATGGTCCGTTCTTGTCATGCCTTGTGTTTGTTATTGTCTGCTCAGCTGACGTGGGGGCGTTCCCTCCAGCACCTGTTCCTGTCTTGTCGTCACGGCTGGAGAGACGCGCCCACCTGCCACGCACCTGTTGCCCATTGACTTCAGTGATTACTACGCTACTTAAACGCGCCGCGCTGACGTCTCAGCGTCGGATTATTCCTTTGCTCACGTTCATGACCCAAGTGTTGATTCTCGATTCCTCGTTGTTTGCCTCACGTATTTCTCGATCTCGTTTCTGGTTAATGACTCCACTCTCAGCCTTTGTCCTTCTCGGTCGCGTCCGTTCCTCGTTTGGCTTTCCTTACCCGTTGGTGGTAAGCGATTTTCGTTCCGTTCTGTTCTTTGCCTTTTGCAAGCGATTTTGGTTTCGTCGTTATTTTCCTGGTGCGGTTTTCCACCAGCGTTTTGTGTTATAGTTATAGTATCGCGTGATTGTAGTTATAGTTATAGTGCACATAAGAATTTTTGTTGTATTGATAAATATCTTTTATTAAGAACCCCACATCTCTGTGCCTGCGTTTGTGGAGTCCCTAAATTGCTTTTCCTGCGGCTCTGGAAAAGCAAACCCCAACAATTGTGAATGAAATGCATGTCCATCATGTCCACAAACCTCAGACTCTGCCCCGATCAAATTCGCCCAAATTGTGTTTGACTACAGTATATGCGTCAATAATTAGGCTTTGCACCAGCAGGCAAAACATTTAGATGACTTTCAAACACCAAAATGGCAGGTGCGCTGGGCGCAAGTCAGAGGAAACACAAACAGTAGGCCAGAACGCCCATCAGCAAATTCCCAATCAGGCAAAATGAGGTGAACAAAAAATTAGGATGTCCCGTCTTTGATAATAGAGCCCTAGATGATTAAAGGCTACTGCTTGACACAGCTTTTCATTTTTATATCAGTGATTCTAGCATGAACCTTGCTAATATCATTCTACACATTCCATTTGAGAATAAATTTCTGCCTTCACAATATCATCTAATTTTCTTTGTGTATAAAATGTGTTGAAAGCTAATTTTTCCTGCAACACACCCAGTCCACCAAACACTGCAGGCCTCAGAGTCGACAGAAGATTGTTGTCAAGAACCAGCATCTCCAGAGATCTCAACGACTTGAATGCTCCAGCAGGAAGAAACTTCAGACTAGATTGCAGGAAACAATCGTTTAAGCTACGTCATCTTTCCAATGGTAAAAGTCGAAATGTTTATAAATGACGATCATAGTTTATTTGTTGAATCGTTCAAGTGGACCAATATCATAGCACAAAAAGTTTTTTGGCAGAGTTGATCTTATTTTCTTCTATTCACTACCTGTTGTTGTCCAGGTTGAGGAACATGAGATGTCTGAGTCCAGTGAAGGCCTTTGGCGAGATCTTTTGGATTCGATTCAGGGATAGGTCTAAGACCTTGAGAGCAATCAAAGATTTGAAGGCGTTGGATGGAAGCACTGTCAGGGCGTTTTCAGGAAGGTCCAACTCTGACAGGTTCCTCATGCCTTGAAACATGTTAGGCTTGAGCGTGCCAATCTGGTTCTGTCCCAACATGAGGAAGCGAAGGTTTAAGAGATCCTAAAAAAAAATGAAGTAACATTGTTAAGATGATCATAAAACCATTCTAAAAATGTTGAAAATTTTTTTTAATTGTTTGTACCTTGAATCCCCTTGGCGGAAGATTTTTTATATGATTGCTATAAAGATTAAGAAGCGCCATCGTCTTTGCAGCAGAGAAAGCACGAGGGTGGATGGACTTGATGGCATTATGTTCCAAGTTTACGCTTTCAATTTTCGGAACTAATCCCAAAATGTTGGCCCGCAGGTCTGTGATGCCATTCTCACCTTTTAAGCACCAGGAATTTGGGATTATCGCATTAATTCTTACATAACCTAAACAACACTTTGAAAGATTACATTGATTAACACTCGCAATGTGCCTACCAAGTTTGAGGATCCAAGCATCTGAGGGAAGTTTGGAGGGAAAGGCGCGAAGACCTCTCTTGTGACAGTTGACTTCTGTCTTTTCTTGCCCAGACTTCTTGATGCATTTGCATGCGTCAGGACAGACCTCCGCGTCAGTCCCAAACATCCAAATCATCAACATCAACCACTTGAAGTTGGTCATCTCTTCTACAAAACCAAGAGCAGAGAAATCTGTCGATCTGTCATTTTGTTGGCATGTGTGAACTTATAGGAGTGTGTTACTATATAGCAGCACGTTTGCTAAACCACAGGAAAGTTCACCCTACTATGTGAAAATGTCTGTTTAAAGCTACAACATTCCAACCGTGGCATAAAGACGACTCTCCGTTTTTTTTTTCCTGTTACGTTAAATATGTGACCAGCTAAGAAAAAAGTCAGTTAAAACTGGATGTGTAATATATATATATATATATATATATGTATATATGTATATATATGTATGTAAAATTAAATGACAAGGTATGGCCTCTGCCTCATCATGCAAATAATAAAATATTTCACCGTCATGGTCTGTCTCGGTTCTTTTAGGTTTTTGGCTTGAGTTTCATTTTTCTGTGTTAGAGATTTAAAAAGGCACAATAAAAGCGGAAACAAAAATTGTACTGGCATAAGAAGGACTGTTCATGTCCATGAACCCAACCTATTCGGCAGATTAGCATAAATATGGTTATACCTAAAGTTGCAAATTGTCTGCGTGAACATATTAGTGTTTAATGAAGTAGGCCTGAATGTCGATTTTTTTAAACATTTATTCCCTTTCTTTTTCATCCATCAACATGTTAACAAATGTTTTATATTTTCTTTTTTTTTTTATCAGAGGTGAAAGTAAACTTTTCTAGATGAACATTTTGCACTGATTTTGAGTCTGCCCTCACATTTTTCTCTAGCACATCAAGTTTTTTAACATGTAATATATATTTTGTCATATTTTTTAATTAAGGGCAACAGGAGTCATTTTTTTGGAAATATCATTGGTATGGTCAAATCCATATTGTACAAGCAATATGGTCAAAATTAAAAATAATAATAATAACAAATAGTTCAAACTTTTTTTTTTTTTTCAGGACACATAATCCCATCTCTTAATCAAATTTGCTGTAGACCGGTGTAATTAAGAACAAAATAGTTTTTTGCCATAGTGTACAAAATTATGAATTGTTAATTCCACTGATATTAATGCTGAAAAGTTAACTTTATCGCGTCTTACATCAAATTGAGTAGTTAAAGTTCAAAATGACTGCTATTACAAAGAAACTGCGTTTCTAAATAAAGTTATAGTATTTATGACAATATAATTAGGGTTGGTTGTGGAAACATGGAAGCCGGGGTTCTTCAATCCTGTTCCTCGAGGGTTGGTTTTCCATCGCTCCCTGCTGCAGCACACCTGATTCAAATGATCAGGATCATTATCTAGCGTCTGCAGACATTGCTGATTATCTGATCATTTGAATCAGGAAAACAGTCGGGACACCGGCCCTCGAGGAATAGGATTGAGGACCCCTGCTCTTGAGTATTACAGGAAATTTAATGACTGAAATTTTTTATAAAAAATAAATAAATAAGCACAATATAACTGCAAGACTGGATTTTTTTAAGGGTACTTCCACACTCCATTATAACATATTTATCCCAATCGTTTTACTGAGTAAATATCAATGCCCGGCGGAGGTTTTCTGATCAGTCTAAGACACTTACCTGAGCAAACTTTGGTCTAAATATTGGAGACGCCAATCCACTTTGTAAAACTAATGGACTTTTGAAGAAATATCCCTGCTGTTTCTGTCTCCAGTTCTCCACTTAGATATCTTTTTTTTTTTGCTTCAAATTCTAATTACAGGTCTTGACAACAACAGAGACAGCTTGCAGAATGCCCTGCCCTCAATACGTTCAGAAAATATACGCAGCACAAGGAGCTCTATGTCACATGTCTGACAAAAACATATATTGAAGAAAAAAAAAACATTTGACACTGTGGCAGGGTTTGAGAGCCCTTCCACCTCAGCAAACAGTGAAAATTTGGTGTGAAGTCCTACAGTTTCACAGAACCCGGAGAAATGTGTCAGCTACAGAATATGGCGCCACTCCATTTTACAGTGGTTTATTTTTTTCTTCGATTTAATTTGTAATCGCAGTAAACACCTAAATGTCACGTATTGTAATGTAACTATTAGAATAATTCAAGTTTAACACACCATTCAAATTTATCGAGAGGCCACCCATGATAATTTTTGCCTCATATTTCGTCAAATCTTTTTGGTATTCTATAACGACCACAAGGTGTGTCAGATACCACAGTTCGAACATCCTCCTCTATGTGGCAACACAAACTGTTGCCATGTAGATTTAACTGCATGTGGAACTGGGTCAGGACAGTAATTCCCTGTGAGAGGAGAACACAGAGAAGCTGCCAAAACATGTCACCCTCTATTACACAGCAATGAAAGGAATGAGACTTCTGACGATGGAGAAGGGGCGTCAGAGAAGTTACCGGGAGGAACAGACGACTCTGACACAAATTTCATCATAGAAAGAAAAATGCAGAGTATAGCAATGTTACAAATAACCGCACCGATGATCAAAAAGGAGCACAGATTGGAAGGAAGCCAGTAGAGGAAATGTCAAAACAGGCGAGAATACATCATGTGTTGGAGGCTAACACTGAGCTGTGCGGCAGAGTTGGGATTAATCGACACACGTGAGGAGAAAGAGGCAGCAGATAAACAGCTGTGCTGACGAGACTGATTCTTTTGTCGGAGGAAGATGAATGATCCTTTTCAAATCTGTCCAGCACACTCTCACATTCATATGGTGTTGACAAGCCATCTGGAGGAGGATCATTAGGCAGTGTTTACACAGGGAGAACGGACTTCACAAGCAGTGAATTGAATGGAGAACCGAGCAAGAATCTGTCTGCTGTCTTCATTATAGTTTCGAAAATAAACCTCTTCAAATTGTTCCTTACACCTTTTTCGAGCTGATTTATGTACTTCTTACTATTACTCGTTGAAATACTGACAATTCTCTAGGACAGTGGTCTTCAACTGGTGGGTCCGGACCCAAAAGTGGGTCATGAACCCATTTTGGGAGGTCATACTGCTAGCAAAAAAATGGGGATATTTTTGTAGACACGCATAGTTAGAAAGGGGTATTTGCCCCGTTGTGGGAGTGAACACATTCGACATGCTCGTTGAATGAGGCTCCTCTCATTCTGATTGCGACTGATGTAAAGTTGGCTGCTGTGAAGAGGGCTAAACTCAAGAAACAAAATATTGTTTGTTTCCCTCTGGTGGGCTTTTAAAATTGTATTACTGATCAATGATCTTTTCTGACATGACTATAATTATGAATGAGGTTCTGGAACAAGAAATATGAATGCGTAGAAATGCTGAATAAGTTGCTTTCTGGACTACGATGCAGGTTAATATGCCACAGCAGAAAATGAATCATGAACAGCATATAAAGACGTTTCATTTACTTTCTCTGTCTTTATTTGAACTGAAATGAAAACATTATGTATCTTACATTATTCATATAAATAAGAAATAATTACATAGAATAAAACAACCTGGCCTCTCTTAAAATGTATTCCTTGTACTATTACTCCTCTCTTCCGACTCTAACCTCCGATCCATCATCATTCACCTTGAACGCTTTCAACACTATTAGTTCTCATCTTTGTTGTAAAGTGTCTTTAAGTACTCTGAAAAGCACTTTCAAGTAAAATGTATTATCATTATTACTTTGCACTAAATTATCATCTATAAAAGATAATCGAAAATAAAAGCATCAGCATACACTCGCTAGGATATTTTTTATTCCTGAAAAATAAAATTAGTAGTAAAATATATCAAGATTTTTTTTTGTTGCTATTTTTCACTTCCAGACATTTCAATAACAAAAATATATTGACAGCACACCAGAACTAGCCTTATGGCAAATGGAAAATGATGTGACCCATTGAATAGAAAAGTTTTTATTTCATTTTTCTTTAATTCTTTTTTTTTTTTTTTCAAACTTCCCTGAAGCATGTTGTATAGCATTTTTGTGTGCAAATTGTGCAAAAAAAATTTAACCTATCAAGCACTTCAAGCCTTCGGCACCTCAATGCATAACATGTCGCAGTAAGAACCGACACCAAAGCAAATGTTAGCATCAATAAGGTTAGTGTGAGTAAGGTTATTTTCCTTAGTAACTGCTCGTAAAAGGAGTAGAAATAGACTCAGAGGCATTTTAAGGCCATATCTGTGGCGTTTTATTGAGAAAACCGACATTTGCTGTGTCTCCACTGACACTAAATGGCCCCTGTAAAATGGACCGAGTGTTTATTGATGAGACGACACGAGTTTGCATGGAGTCAATAGAGCGCAAATGTTATTGCCTGATGGCGCACTGGAGTGTTCTTCATATAACCGGGCATTGGTGTCAATTTGGGAGTTAGTGGTGAAACGTGTGACAATAACTAAGTGCCACTTTATATTGATGAGGTCTGTAACTATTTCAAAAATAAACTCTAAAAAAAAATTTTGAAAAAAGCCAGTATAACCCACATCATTTTAAAGTTTTTTTGTGCTAGTGACTAAACCCAAAGCATGAGGACCGTTTAACAAAGTAATTTCACTTTATCCTAAAAACAGTTCTTAAATATAATCGCAAATAATAGTGTCATAAAAAGGTGCAGTTAAACATAATTATAATTATTTGCTTTATAATACATTTAGTTCAAGCTGTCATTTACTTGAGGTAAAATAAAAGTAAGCCAAACTGAGAACTGTAATTGAAATATATTTTCGACTATCTATTTAATTATGTTGAAATTCACAGGACAGAAAGACACATTTAGGAAGTACAAAATTGCACAGTTTGAAGTGTGTATTTTCGGCAAGGCTTTTTTTCAGCCAATTTCGAAAACAGAAGGCTTGACCTTGCAATTTGTGTAATCCAGTGGCTACAGCAAGCATTCACACCCCTGTGAACATCAAATAACAAAGCAGTACATAGCAGACAATAATGGAAGGAAAAGGAGTTGAGTCTATCTTTGGATTCCTTTTAGAGAAACGTTTTTAATTGCTGATTAAAGTTGTATTTTCAGGACAGTTACTCCATTGAAGGCTAGACATTCAAAGTGGACACTTCCTTTTCAATCTAGCTGAAGAGAAGCAGTCTTCAGGGACACTGCGGCAAGGTCAAGATTACAGCTGAAAGAGTCAGCACCTGAGGGCTCAGATTCCTCTTTTTTTTCTTACGGCGAAAATACCGCAAATAATCACTGAAGCACCTTGAATGAGAATATTATACACTACTGTAATACAGATTGAATTGTCATTGGAAAACACTTTATTATTGCTATTTGGAAAGTAGTCATAATTGGCTACAATTTCCCAAGGTTCTACTTTGTTGTAGCATATTAGCTTTACTTTAAAGTTCAATGTTCTCCTACTGGCGGCATTGTTTTAAGACAAAATGAAAAAGATCTGAATGGTTCATTGAGTGGGAAAAGCCATGTTCAGTATTTGCTTCAGGAGTTTTTGAATAAAACTGATTGGAATTGGACGTTACAATAATATTTAGCAGGTGCAAGTTGACAGTCTTCATTATCAAGGCTACTCACCGCTCATGGGTGCACTGTAAATTGGAGAGGTGGAACTGGTATAATTGCTTGTCACAAAATATTGTAATGCCAACAAATAAAATTATAACATTTTGCCTGAAACTTGAGGAAACTCTCTCTATCTATTTTCTAGAGCGCTTGTCCTCATTAGGGTCACAAGTGAGCTGGAGCATGTAAACAGCATGGTTTTGATTCAAGGCTTGTGTCCCTATACGCCCAACTCTGAATTAAACAAAATGGTGCGTTGAAGGGGCATCTGGCATAAAAACTATGCAGAACAAATCATGTGACTAATGCGTTGTGGCAACCCCTGATGGAACAAGACGAAAGTTGCAACAACAACGAAACATCAATGGTAAGGGATCTCATATTTGGGATGATAGGTCAACCTGTCTGCCTGAATACGACTTATTTTCCAAGGTTGATGTCAGGGCTTTCATTCATGTTCTTCCACACCAAACACATCCCTCTGAGACATGGCTGTAATGTCCTTCAGCAAGACACTGATACCATGCCATTAACAGTGGGCGTTTGCTGTGTTCACTACTGTGAAGGGTCAAATGCAGAGGTCAGATCTTGTGTGCATGTGTGTCACATGAAAAATAAAGATGATTCTTCTTCCTCTGTTCTCAAAAAATATTGATTACATGGAATTATTGATTACATGGAATTGTCCAAATAAAGATCTTAATATTACAACTATGAAGTCCAGTCCAATCCCTGATACTGTTGCTGCTGAGAGCCTTGAGCCTGCAGACAGGGGCACTCCCATAGTCTGTAGTCTTTAATACTCAACTTGTGGCAGTAACGGGCACAGTTTGTTTATAGTTCTCTAGCATTATCTGCTGGACAATGGATAGTACTGCAGTCTTTTCACGATACAGCCAGTACAGGTTAGCTATACTTTGACGAGGAAAATGCGACTGATGATGATAACAATAAAAATTATATAAATATCAACTAAAATAACTATACCATCCTGTAATGGTATTCTATAAGATTATTCTGAAGGGAAACGTTTCACTTATCAATTTCCTACTGCATTGCCTAATATGTTTTAAACAATTGGTAAGACTCACTCATTCATTACTCACTGACTCAAGTTTAAAAACCATCGAGATATGCACTTATTTGTTGTAGTTGTTGTTTTTTTTTTTTGCTCCATTTTATTTGATTTTATTAATATCTAGTTGAGGTTTTATGACTTCTGAACAGTATCTCTGAGTCTATTTTGAAAATCACGACGGAAATCGATTTTTAACGACCCCGAGAAGTTTCTTTCAAAATAATTCACAGATGTTACTCATGCGAATGATTTGCTGCTCCTCATTGTTTGCTATTTTTGCGAACGGTCGCCTGAAGATATGTTTCATTTGTTTTGTGACTACTGAGTTTCTGTTCAATTTTGAAAAAAATATTTATAATTTTATTTTTCCTATTCTAGGGCCACATCTTTCCCTTTGAAAATATTGTTTGGTTTCAATGGTTCCTCATCTGTGAATAAAAAAAACATTGTGTACTATCTCATTATCTCATATAGTTGGCTAAATGGCAAACTACACAAATAGTTTTGTATGTATGAAAATTAAGTAAGAAAAAAATATTACAATGATTTGGACAACCCACAAATGTGAAAACACAAATGATTGAAATTCCGCGTGCTCTTTATAATAAACTTTGAAGTTCACGTTTCTTAGCCTATTTGTGTGACTTCCTTTGATTGTTGTTTCTGTATATTTTGTGTTCCTCAATAAAGTTACTGATTAACAAATTAAACTTCCGGTTGCAAAACATGTGCAACTTGGCGAATTTTTCCCCTAAAAAATAACAAGACTGTTCACCTAATTTAATTCTAGTTAAGGGGAATAGTCGGTTTCTTGTTTGGATTATTAACTACAATAACAACAGTCAGCGTGATCAAGCTTGGTGGTCTCACGAACATCGAACCTGACTGCCCCTTCCCTTGTAGCTCCAGGATAGGGCGCTGTTCTCCACTTCCGTGTACAGGACCACGTGACGGCGGCAGGGGGAAAGTGTTTATCTTGTGTCATCTCCTGTTTGAACTGCTACGGCGGAACTCGTCACCCCAGTCGTTCCCTCAACTCTGCGTGGGCTCATTCGAAAAGTTCGGTATCGTGCTTGTTTTTTTTTTTCAATTTCAATCTGTAAAAATTTAGTGGGAAGTCAATCAACAGCGCCGTAACCACCAGCGAAAGACGTTGCAATTGTCGTCAGCAGTTTAAAGTGCAGCTGAATGATTCGTACATAGTGTACGACGATACAAGTGTCAATTTGCTAGCAACTCTTTCGTTTCACGGGCTACCGAATTCGCTTGCTAAACTTAATTTGTCAGACCATTAATCATCAATCATTCAACTACTACATGCATTGCATACATTAAAAACACGAAGACGCGATGCAAACAATAGCTGTGTACTTGAATTCTATATATGAAGACCGACTATATCAATAAAATCTTGCAAAGAAACGCGTCTGATCATCTACACATCACATACTGCCTACACGTTGTAAGTATCCTTTGAAAGGAGCTGTATTAATAGTTATATGAATCTAGAAATCATAGTGTGCCAACAAAAAATGTTGAAATAAATGTACGTTGCTTCGATATTCAATTTTTGGGGCACACTCCTGTATATTATTGCAACCACTGTCAAGATGTTTGGAACGCCAGAATTGATATCCCAATTGACAGTTCGAAATGTCAAAAGTGTCTTTTTTTGGATTGCAAATGAACAAATGTGAATTCTGAATGACACTCATCCAGCTCCCTGGCTGTTTCTACAGCACTATGAGTTTACAAGAGATCTTTGAGAACATGAAGCTGGCCCGTGAATATGCTTTGCTGGGAAACTACAACTCCGCCAGTGTTCTCTACCAAGGCCTGCTCGAACAAATCAAGAAACATATCTATATTACGCGAGACCCCAGTCTTCAGCAGAGATGGCAGAAGGTAAATATTACGAATAAGACCTGCTGGGATCTGATGATTTTAAGATAAATCTGGGTTCTTTTTCCAGTTGTGGGAACAAGTTAGTGAGGAAAGCAGACAGGTTCAAGACCTCCTGTCGACACTGGAGAGCGTTCAACTGGACACTGTGCCTGTTAAACCAATTGACCCTGATGATTATGATATAAGGCCTGTGCCCATTGAACCAAGGTAAGGAAGCTACAGGACTAATTTTATACTTCATAATACAACATATATAGAATCAATTTCCATATGCACAGATTTAGAATTAACTTGAATGTTGTTTTTCGCATGAAGTATAGTTCTGATGTGGTCCTGTGATCCAGATTAGAAAACAAGTCGCTTTAAGGAGCCAGTTTTTTTTTGTGCGTGTGTTTGAGTGTATATAAAGTCTACACAGGCGTTCAAACACTAGTTTTTAGCGGTCTTAAAAAGAAAGACCAAGATGTTCCTCTTATTTTTAAAGTCACATCTCAAAGCAGTGGTCCCCAACCACTGTTCTGTGGCCCGATACCGGTCTGCAGGCCACTTTGCACCGGGCAGCAAGCCGCTCAGATGAAATAAAAAAAATAAAAAAAAACTTGCCGTGACACGCATGTCAAGATGCTAATTGTCTCAGTCGCATAACGCTAATATTACACCCACAAGCTAGCGAAATAAGTCAAAACCATACCACGCACAAAACCCACTCTGCGCAATAAGCGGCCTGCAAAGTTCTTTGATTGTCTAGTAAGAGAGCACTTGAGTAAACTATATCTTGAGAGTAACATTTCCTTCTTTATTTTTCATTCACAGGCATTCACCGTGTCCTGTTAGGCGGCCAACAAACCCTTATAAAGACAGTAAGCCAATCAACAACCGCCTCAGCGTGGCCGTGAAGGCCCAGCAGAGGCAGGTGGGTCGCGGGGCCAACGGGGACAGACACAAAGCCCCCAAGGCTAAAACAAAAGAAGCAAAGGAAGTTGCTGGCAAAGCAAAGGACAATAAGGTGTGGCATTTCCTCTTCTACTCTAAATTATCAATGGAAAAAAAAAATATCAGTCACGTCGTCGTTTACTTAATATTCTTGGGTAGGTGTAAATATTTTAAATTAGCAGTTATTATATGATACATTATACTAATATATTAATAGAACTTACTCGGTTAAGCCCCGCCAAAAACTGTTTTATGTTGGTTTGGTTCCCAGAGCAAAGGAGATGGCCAGGAAAAAGAATTGAAAAAGTTTGACGGTGCAGGATATGACAAAGACCTCGTAGAAGCCTTGGAGAGAGATATCATATCTCAGAATCCAAACATCAAGTGGTATGTGGTCATCTTTTTTTTGGCTTGATTTAAAACACACATCTAGGTTTACTGTTTTAGAATTAATGTGCCAGAACAAGATTAGCATAGAAAATACTGTATTACACAATGCACAAAAGGCATAACCCTGAATGGTAAATATTTGGTAATTCGGATCATGTTAAAAGTCTAATTCAACCAGAACTTGGCACTTGACCCTTTTTTCCCGGTCAGTCCCCCGTGCTCTGGCCGCTACCTCGGTACAGTTCCGCCCCCCACCCCCCAAAATGCCCCAGTAGCACGCGGAAGTCGCGGGTTACGTGATGTCAGAATAAGGAAATACAGACACGCTTGAACGCACACTGCCGCCTCACGTCACGAGACAATTTTTGTCATTTGCCCATTTAGCGAGTAGGTTTATCACACGGACGAGAGCCGATTCGTAGGCTGGACTAAAGTCAACCTCTTTTTGCCTTTGTTGATCGAACCCTTTTTTTTTTTTTTTTCTTAAATTTGTCACCCCTCGCCCCGGCTCCAAAAATGGGCATCCGGCCAGGCTGGACCCTTGCGCCTCTGAGACAGACTGCCCTGCTCTGAAGTTAACGTTCAACTTTTCTTCTTTTGGGATTATATACTTCGGTCTTCGCTTAGCTTCTGGCTACTTTCCTAAACAAACCTGCTTGTTGTATGGATTCCACGTGCCAATATTGTTTTCTGAATATTCTTTATCAGTGTAGTTTAAACAAGACATTATCTTTTGTAAAGGCAGAATTTCTGACACTATAGAATTATTTAATGTGGTACTATCACTTACTGCCTAGTAGTGATGAGAAAAGGCTTCAAATCTGCTTCATGAACCAGTTGTTGATTTTTTTTTTTAGTCCTCAAGACGGCACTATTGGTTTAAATTAAGGATTTAAGAAATGGCAAGTCAGTGGGCTTTCAGCCCAATGTTGAACAGAGAGTGCCATCTACAGGAGTCCAAAAATACAACAACTGGTTCATGAAGCATATTTGAAGCTTCATTTACCCATCACTGCTGCCTAGTTAAGTTTGACCTATAAAGTGATTGTGTCTCTAAGGGACGACATTGCAGACCTGGGTGATGCAAAAAAACTCCTGAACGAAGCGGTTGTGTTGCCAATGTGGATGCCAGCCTTTTTCAAAGGCATACGGAGACCATGGAAGGTACTTACTTATCTTGATTAAAATGGGTGTTCGTGACATGTCACTGACAGCGGTCCATAAAATTTTCACTTCAGGGAGTGCTCATGGTGGGACCTCCCGGCACGGGGAAAACACTTTTAGCAAAAGCAGTTGCTACTGAATGCAGAACTACTTTCTTCAACGTCTCCTCATCCACGTTGACTTCGAAATACCGAGGCGAGTCTGAGAAGTTGGTGCGCCTGCTCTTCGAAATGGTGAGACTTTGGTGCCGTCGTCAAAGTGATCATTACCTTCTGGATTTGATAAGTACGGTAGCAGCTATAAATTGGGCATTATGGCATCATCCCTGTTCAGGCCCGCTTTTATGCTCCCACTACGATCTTCATCGATGAAATTGACTCCATGTGCAGTCGAAGAGGTACCTCCGAGGAACATGAGGCCAGTCGGAGAGTCAAGGCGGAACTGCTGGTGCAGATGGATGGTAAAAGATTCTCTGAATTGTTTACCTTGATGTTTTATCAGAATTTCATTACATTTTTACACAGATGCTGAATAGTTCTGCTTTCCGTTGTGAACCCAGAAACGGACGTGAGAGACATTTGTGTTGCGTTTGTGTTGTGCAGGTGTTGGCGGAGCATCGGAAGGCGATGACCCATCAAAGATGGTGATGGTCCTGGCTGCCACCAACTTCCCGTGGGACATTGATGAGGCTCTGAGAAGGCGTTTAGAGAAGAGGATCTACATTCCCTTACCCTCAGGTACATCTCTTAAACGATTTGGTGGACTTTGTCTTTAGATTGGCCTCCTTTCTGTTGTGGTCCACATCGTAGATAGTTTTCCACAGAGGAGCTTGATACCTCTGTACATGTAGCGTCACCTTTAACATATGACACATACACAATTGGCCTTGCATTTCAACAACACATTGCGAAAACCGTGTAAAATGGTGGAAAGCAAAATATTTTAGACAGATATTGTACTCACGTTGGACACACAGAACTGATGTGGAGGGAACGGATCTGGCCCCCAGGCCTTATTGTTGACACCTGTGTCCGTCAGTACTGGATGAATGCAATATCTATCAATACTACAGTGCGCTCTACACTAAGTGCCGGGCCTTAACTGGATTAACCCTCCAGCGACCCCCCCCCCCCAAACCCTTCCAAACACAAATTGGCTTCCTCAGCTCCACATTCCTATCATTCTGTCTTTCACTCTATTCAACCTTTTGTACAGTTCTTTGTGTTTTCCACAGGGCCTCAGTAAACAACCTGTAATCCTGATGGATTTATTAGTCCTAAAGAGCACAGTCAGGAATTTCTTTTAGGATGTCCTTGGCTTGGGTACCTTTTGTCACCACATATGAATGTAGTGTCTTATACAACTGCATAGAAAGAAATACAAATGGGGGGGAATAAAAGAAACATTTAGCTTTGTCTGCGCATTCAATGCTTGAAGTGTACCTAAGTGGTACTCACTTAAAGTATAGTTACACAAATTGGAATGTTATGCAGCTAATGGATTCTGTGTTGTATTTGTTGTGTGCACTATCCTGTCAGGTTATTGTTTGTGCCTATATAGACTGACTTATCAAAAGTGCAAACCTTCCAGGAGGCTTAAGGAGAAAATAGGCTAATATGGAGTGTTAGCAAATACGTTAGCAACACTCCAACATTGCAAGCTAGGCTATTACACAAACGGAGATTGAACTGGCTGTAATGTCGTTTCAATGTGTCTCTTTCCCATTTGTAAGAAATATTTAAATTGCCAGGCCGTGTTCTTTGATTCTCGACTGTAAAAAGTTTCAGCCATTTGTATACCTACCACATTTAGATACACGAAACCTGTTTAGAATAACACTATGTAGTGTAACTTTGTAGCCTCAACATTGTATCCTCAGGAAAAGGACGGGTGGAGCTCCTCCGGATTAACCTGAAGGAGTTGGAGCTGGCCAGTGACGTGGACTTGGACAAGATTGCAGAGCAGACGGAAGGTTACTCGGGAGCTGACATCACAAACGTGTGCAGGTGGGACTAAAATCACTCAAGCAGGCGATAAATCTAATCTTAACATTTGTATTCAGTCGCACATTCTGTATAGAGATTATGGGATGTTTTTTTTGCTTTACAAATCCTCTTGATTAGTACTCAAAGGAGATCTATGGCTCTATATTTAACCGTATATTTACTATAGAAGGTTATAATTTGGCATATCCACTGCATAATTTTATTTTTAATCGGGAATTGACTGTTTTAATAAGATGGTTGTGTGCAAATTGTGCAACAATTGTGAGTCTTTGCTTGCCCGTAAATAACTTCAAACCCACATGTAATCCATGTTGCAGCAAGAGCGGACACCAGTGAGATCTTTGGCATACATCCCTAACTAAGTGAAAGGGAGAAGAAATCTTTTTTTTTGTTTATTGTTATTATTTTCAAGGCCAAGTATTTGTTGTTATTAAATCAATAAATTGTTTTGGTCTATATTGCAACAATTGTGTAAATTAATGAGGATTTAACTTTTGGCCTTTTGTTTTTTACTCTTGAGCTAGATGTTTCCAAGTGTTTTTAAGTTCTTAAAATAACAATGAAGTCAATTTGAGTTTTATTGAAAGTCTTGTCAATATTTTTATGCAGCTTTAAATTGGAGTAAAAAAATTCATGTCAATGTAAAAGCAAGCTTCCCTTTAAATTTATTGGTTATTTGACTATTACTTAATCCAGAGAGTTGCTTCGAAGCATTTAAGAATAAAAACATGTTGCGTATCACTGCAGGGACGCCTCCCTGATGGCCATGAGGCGAAGAATCGAAGGACTCACACCAGAGGAGATCCGCAACATCTCCCGCGATGAAATGCACATGCCCACCACCATGGAGGACTTTGAGTCATCCTTGAAGAAAGTTTCCAAGTCTGTGTCGGCAGCAGACCTCGAGAAGTATGAAAAGTGGATTGAGGAGTTCGGGTCCTGTTGAAGGGTTGAGATTGACTGGGGATGACGAAGAAAGGTAGTTGGTTGTAAATTTGTTAATAATCTTCAGATGGCTATCCATAGTTTTTTTTCTTTTTTAAAGTTAAGAATAACTGACATGCAGACTTTTTTTTTGCAATACAAACAGTAGTCCTGACTACATATTGTATATTTGGTTTTGTGCCTTTGCAAATGCCTTAAATCTTTGTGTGACAATATCCAACCACAACACTTCCAAAAGGTCATCTCTCGCTTGACATTTTCATGCACTTGCTTTTATATGGAAATGTGTGGCCCTTGCACATTCCTGTAATGTAATTGAAAACTATAATTCTATGAATAAAATGCTGTTTTATAAATAAAACAAGTGTGTGCTGTTCAAATGTAGTATTCCCTTTGAAATGTGTGCTCCCTGGCTTCAAATTCTGTTCAGAATAATTTTTCGGGGTTTTTCCAGCACGTTTTTGTCATTATGAAGTAGACTTGCACCTTATATGACCTATTTATGCATGTTTTGAAACACCGGTCCACTAAATTGACTCACGTATTGAATTTTATTTTTTAAAATTGTGATTATTTCATACTGTTAACTTGATAGCAGATAACTGAGTCAAAGTTGTTAGAAATGTGTACTGGTCAAAATCGCATTTTTTTTTTTAAATCAACTTCAAGCAGGCAATGTACATACAATGAAATATGTGAGCCTCTTGACAGGATGCAGAATGATGACCGCATATTTTTTTAGCTTATGTTAGCATTTAATGAGCACATGTTGGGCCTTCACATCGCACCATGATTTAGTTAGCATTGTGCGTACTTTTTTTTTTTTTTAATAAAACAATTGATATTTCACAATAACAGTGAGTTAAACTTGACATCCGTTTACGCAAAATGAAATTTATGAACCAACCAGCAGTCACACTATACTACTGTATGGACCTGTTTGGGCCTTTACATTTACTACATATTCCATATTTGTCACAATTGCATGTTACAACAACATTGACATTCCATGTTTAACCCATGCAGGGGGCAAAAAAAAAGGTGTCCTACTCGGGGACTGAATCCTACCTAGTGCTCGTCAAGGGACTGACTCAAAATGTGACAGGCATGTTGATGATTATGGAGAATAGAGGATTGGAGTACCAATGTCAACCGTTAAGAGTGATCCAAGCTCTACATGAATCAGGGACCTTTTTGGTATGCAGCAGCCCGTGTCGCCTCACCATGCCTTGTTTTGTCAACAATAGCAGTTTTATGGGGGCGTTCTCCTCCTCCAGGTGTTTTCAAGAAATTGCCGAAAGGTATGGAATGTGGTCCAGTGATCCAAGGCTTGAATGTCAGTTCACGGGTTGCAACACAGATGAAAGCAGTTCTCAGAAAATGTAGTTATACTCACATGGACAAAATGGTTAGTACCCCTCTTAATGGAAGACGACTAATAACTAGAGCTGTAAATAGCCATCCTCCTCGAACCTGGCCACGACGGGGTACTGGCAAAAATAACCCTCTAAAATGCGATTGTTTTTCCAGGCCTTGCGCGCACAAGTTTCTTGAGTATTCACCCAGGTTTAGAATTTCAAAAATTATGAAGCAAAAATAACCTGTGTTGTATTTGTAGGAGGGGAATGATAAAAGCAAATTGATATTTTCAGCTGAATGAATGATAACTTGCACCTGTAAAAAAATATTTGCAAAATCGACTTGGTGTGGAAAACATTTTGGAAGTTGAAGCAAAGTTAAAATTGCAGCTGTCGAAATGACAAATGTAGTTGGAGTCACCACTAGGAATCACAAGTGCTTTTGCTGTTACTGTACAACAATAGGGATTTATTTATTATACGATGCTGAAAAATATTTTAATTTGAAAAGCGATTGTAATAGCTTGAACCCATGAACAGACCATGCACCAAGCCACCTCTGCAGAAAATGCAGCGAGCTTCTCTTGATTTATGATGAGCTATTTTCAAGTACATTTGTGTTGCTCATATCATTCTTGCACTTTGTATTTGTTCTCTGGTGTTTGTAGCATGGATTAAGAGTCACCATAGTGACCATATTGAAGCCGTGTTACCCTTGTCTTGCTGCTCCAGGTCAAGGTCCATAAAATGACACGGTTCGCGTTTGTTGTGGTACAATTCTAATTCAAAAATAAATGTGGCCGCTAATCAATAAATGCACATTCATCACTTCACAGGCGGAATTTAATATTTGCAATTGATAGGTGATGATAAATTCACACACATGAAAAAAAAAAAACACACAAAAATCATACATATTTGAGGCTCTGAAAAACATGAAAATCGTGGATGTATTTGTGTGAATAGTTTTGAGAGAAATATATTTAATTTGAAGTCCTGCGTCATTTACGGTCCAGCAGGTGCATGCCCGTTATCAGACGTTATCATTGGGGAACTACAAGACTTAAGTAGAGATCAATACATTAAAGTCCCTCAATTAAAGATAGCCGCGGAAGCTACTCGATGCTCACACCTTGATCACGGACGATAAAGCCTTTAATCAAAAGCGTTATAGACACACATGCAGTCCAGCTGTAATTGATGAATTATATGCTAACAAATCCAACATTTCATGGGTCAAATACTATTCTAAGCACAAATGTATCTATTTGAGCACGTCCCCATAGTGTCTAACCACCAGGAGCACTTTGTAAAAAAAAAAAAAAATTGAGCTGTTACCATTGAGGTCCCAAGCTGTAGATACAACAGCAAAATGTATTCACTCAACTGACTACACATGCATCTCATATGCGGTACATCGTGCACTGTGCAGAATGCAAAACGAAGAGCTGGGACACACACACACACACACACACACAAGTCCCCGCGTCAATTCAATGTGTTTCTTCTAAGAAAGCATAACAATGAATAACTGCATTATTATGTAAGTTTCTCAATTTTCCCCTTTGTGCCTTCAACACCTGTTTGACACATTAATAACTGCCCATGCTCATACGAGTCCAGCATTATTGTAAAGGACAAGGTTAAAACAAGTAGCGTGTTTCACAATAGCTAAAAAAATAAAAATAAAAAAAATAAAACGCCCAACTTTCCTAACATTAAAGTAGACCTTGTGACATTGTGAACAGGACTTTAAATAAGAACACAATTGTGACAGGAAGGTGTGAATTACAAGTAGGGGGGGGGGTCATTTGATTTCAAGAGTGAACATAAATTTTGTGACACTGATTTGACATGAAAAATGTGTCAATTCACATAAATAATTACCAAAATAAGTGCAACAATCTTTTCATATATAGCAATTCACTGGCTATAAAATGAGGAACACTTGTGACATCTCATCCAAGATCTTATCAATTCAGCCTTTACAAATATAACAACAGAAAAATGGTTGTTTTTACAACTGAAATCTTTGGGATTTTCTCATTGATTGAAACATATGAGTGCAAATGCTCAACATTGGAAGTTGGCAAATAATCTTCACTTAGAATATCATTAATTCGACCATCTGTTACGGTTGTTTTCAGTGGTATAGGAAAGCACTGAACCAAAGGGTTCAAATATTTTGCCACTCAGGTGAATAAGATTCATCAAAATTTACCTAATGATATGGCCAGTGTAGGTATGAGGGGTTCATGTCATGTTACGTGTTTTCCACTGTTCTTTTATGGATTCTTGTCTCAAATCAACTGCAGCCAATTGGCATGAAGACAATTTGATGACTACAGATAGCATCCGGACAAAACCTTTATTTACAGCAACCGAACCGGGCCATATGACTTCTGCTAATTCCACAAGATGCAAAAGAAAATAAAGAAAAACTGACAGCACGCTCCTCATTTAATTCTTACTCATTTGCTTCTTCTACGTCTATGTTCTCCAGGAGTGTGTGCTTCTCTTCGTCCGGCAACGGAGTGAATGACTTCAGATGACAAATCCGCCTGTGAGAATGGCCCAAAAAGTTGACGTTTGTTAGTTATCATCATGACATAATGAAATGTGTACTACTTGTTCAGAGCAGATAATCTCCCAATTTATAGTCAGGGAAAATTGTGCTCAATTCAAACTCACTTGTGTTCACATGCTGGGAAGAACAAGTCCAATAATTTGACAATAATTGCTGATCCAGCAACACCAATGACGACCACCCACATAACCAGGAAGAATAGCGGCAGTGACTCGGAACAGAAGTCTTTCAGACGCTCCCGGATTTGTTCCACCCAACGGCACATGGCCTGGAAAGGCAGAATAGTGAATGAGATTAAATTTTATTTCCTCATTTAAGAGCAAACAAGCATTTTACTCATCTGAAAAGAGTCCATTTACACCAAGTGTGCAGCCTAAAAAAATATTGAGCGCTCCAAGTTACCACCACCATAATTACGGACATTAAGTTACAGTAGCGCAGTGAGTCTTAGTGCTAATGAAAATAATACTATAGCAGGTCACTGTAACATTGTACACAGTTTGAACTTTAACACTGAACCTCAATATAGGACAATTGTAGTATAAAGTTAAATACAACTGAACTGTACTGGTGCAGTAATTCTTTCAAGTACCACTTTTGAGACAGAGGACCTCTAGTGGTATTAGTACTACACGTTGATAATCGTTACTGTCGTATATTTGAGGTGCACCATTTTGTTCAAGTAAATGATGGCCCAGGATGGTGATTTAAATACAGTATTGTTTCCTTGAACAATCTTTGCATAACTTGAAATTGGAATTCCCACCAGTCACAAGCGAAATTTAAAGGGGAACTCCTGTCAAAAATGTTCTTAAAATTTTAGATGCACCCCCACCTGTCTAGACATGGCATTCTGATTAATACTGCGTTTTCTAAATAGAAAAAAATCCACCCTCTTTTGTCCAAGCGGCCAATTTGACTGTTAACGACATCACAGTGCCTGAGGGCCTGAGTAAGGACCAATCAAGGCTCACCTGTTTTCTGGATTTGGACAGGTGACATTTGCAAGCTGAGCCCTTAGGCACTGTGATGTCATTTTTAGTTGACATCAAGTGTCAAAATGGCAACTTCCTGAGACAAAAATGAAAAACAGGTGCATTTTGCTGTCTAATTTCTATTCCATAAATGCAATATTAATCAGAACACTGTTTAGACTAGTGAGGCCGCATGGAACATATTGTAAAGCCATTTTTTTATATGGCTTCCCCTTTAAAGACAGCACGACATAAAAAAGGTATTTTCGCACCGAGTACGAGAGGAATTCTTTTGGTGAACTCTCATTTGGCATCTGGTCTCCATAATCAGCTTCTTCAGATTTGATATCATTCAAGAGCTCAGGGTCCATGCGAAGCGGAGTTTCCGGGAGTTTTCCCGGAGCTGCAATCTCTTCTTGTGTCGTCTCGGAGTGTTTAAGAGGATACTGACTGGTCGTCTGTAGCATCATTTGCTCCTCTGATGATTAAAAATAGTGAGAGAGATTAACTGGTGAATATAGTGACTGTGACCAATGTGTGTTCACCATACCTTTTTTAGGATTTGTTGGATCTGTGACGACCATGTCATTATCTCTGGAAACTTTGACGATCTCACTGTGTCCAATGGGGTAAATATTAGTAAACTGAGCCAGCTTCTGGAAATCTGGGCTCATCAGTATTTTCACCTCACACATATCAGGCTGCTGAACCTACAAAACACAAATACAAATTTGATGGGATAATTAAAAAATAAATCGCTCTCCTTTAACTTTGCCAAAAGCACGAGTCACTTATCAAACACAAGAGGTGTCCAAAGCGATATTTGTATCAGCAACAAACGGGCACAGACATGCAGTCCATTCCACAATCTACTCGTGTTCCACGTGTTCAAAACAATCACTCCTGTAAAGAAGCGAATGAAGATGTAGGTGGTGTGGTGTCACCATACTTCTTTTTTTTTTTAAATAATAAATATTGAAGCTTACGGTAAAAAAAAAAAAAAACTAATAATCATCAATGCTTGTTGAAGTAACAGCCACAGTTAAGCTATGTTAAGTGATATTTTAAACAATTTATTTTGGTACATATAAAATGACCATCAGAATAGGATCTGTGTTTATTTCAAAATATGCATGTGCACAGATATGTGCAATGTGGATTGTTGAAAGGTCACTGTTAAGGAAAAAAATCTGTGAGAGGTTTATTCTTTGACATATTAAATATAGAGTAAAACAATCCCATGTACAGTCCCGCTGTAATGTTCATGGCAGAAGTTTAAATTGGGAAAATTAACATCAATTGTTCAGGAAGTGAATTTCTGTAAATTGTCAGCTTTGTGAATATGGTAGCTGTAATTTATTTTTCATTTATTTTATTTAAATGCTGTGTGTTCTCATATTTGGAGTTGATTTCATGTAACCCAAATATTTTGAATAAGTCATATTTCCTTATACTTACCGTGGCATACTATTTGTATATTTAATAGTACAACTTGAGGAAGTCTCTTCTAACAAGTCATGCAAAATATAAATTAACGCATGTATCATTCCTGCTGATATCATATCGAACGATATCTGCATTTGACATTACTCCAGGCCACAGGATCGGATTAGAAGTGAAAAAAGTTGTATAAGGACACTTTCAGTAAACTCAGCCCTTACTTTCTATTGATCTGTCTATAAGTATAACAATAACAAATATAACAGTTCACACAGAAAAAGAATTGAAAGATTAGGAGCACATTGAGAGAAACATGATCAAAACATTACATCACGTGTACCTGTTTGCCCTCCAACTCAATGACTTCACTAAACACTTGCATAGCCACCAACTCCTCCAAGTCACTATACAGTCGGCTCTGGGTCACCATAACCCGAGTAACAGTCGACACCAGGTCCCCTCCTTCATACTCCCTGCTTCCATTAGTGCTATTCACTGACAAAAACAAGTAAATCGTATGCATTAGTGTTAATAGTGGAAAAGAAACATCATTTTGAGGGGACATTAATTTACAGAGAAGTGCTTGACAGTTGAATCTTGTCACCCCTGACAACTGAACAGGAACATCATTTACCAATACCTCATCTTCGCCCACCGATATGTTTAAAATAATCTGAAACAAGAAATAACAGTTTGGTTAGATTGGTAATGGTTAGGTAACCAGAAACTGAATGTATTGTACCTGCAAGTTGTTAGACTCTTGTGTATCTGCCAGTGACCCTGCTGTCACATTGATCAAGATATTGTCCTGCAATAATAATAATAATAATAATAATAATAATATTTATCACCAACAGTGCGAAATATTATCCCAGCCCTGGGGCATCAACAGAACTTTTCCTTGCATCACTTATCTGACGTAATATTTACAGAACATCAGTCGTTCAGTTTACTCAGAAGATGAAGCTCGTGTCTTCTTTTTCCCTCGTTCCTCAACATTGTTGGTTTGCAGAGTGTGCCTCATATTTCTAATAATTGTCATTCACGAGATTAATATTTTTTAGAAGCAATGACTCGGCGAACATAATGGCTAACACGTGAAAACAAAACACAATTTTAGGTTTACCTGTGACCGCTAAAATGCTGACCGCAACGTCGGTCTCATTCGTATAAAAGTATTGGCGGTGGGTCTTACCGTATTCGGTGATGACTCGGTATCCTTAATACTGACAAAAAATAGAACTATTATAAAAAGTGTTGGCCCTGCCATTTTAATTCTGGTCTATCTTATCTTTTCAGTAACACTGACAAGGAAATGGGAACTGCGCACGCGCGTGAAATAGCTACCCCGCGTTTCCTCGCGAGATCTCCCACGTTGGCATGGCGGTCCTTCTTGAAACGACGCTCGGCGATATTGTGGTTGATTTATTCACAGAAGAAAGGCCGAAAGGTAAGAAAAACCCTGCCAGTCTTTTAAAGCCGTGGTCATAATTAATAACTCGTTCAATAGAGTATCAGGAAGCTTTGATTGATTCAAGAATAAGAATCTGCGGGTTGCAGCTGTTAGCTTACTTGCTACATCGTTACTTTGCTCGTAAACGTCAACAACACACCGTTGAAGATTTTTTTCCCTTTCTTCCGGCTTAAGAGAAAGAGTGGAATGCGATTTTTTTCGAAATGTAACCAACAACGTTAACTGTATTTTCTTTACAGTTTGTCTCAACTTTCTGAAATTATGCAAGATAAAATACTACAACTACTGCCTTATCCACAATGTACAGGTACGTCCGAGCTCTTCCTATTATTGATAGGACAGATAAAAAAAATTCCGTGCATGCATATATTACCTTCGAGCATGCATTTATTTTTTTGGGTGGGTGCGGGGGTCTTTTGACTCTCGGTAATGACTCCGAATTAAAAACAAAAGTATAACCAAATAATTTCTCTACATAAAATGTATAGGGCGATTGCTGTACTGAGTCTGTTTGCCCTTTTCCATTAGCCCGTTTCCATACTATGTATTCCCATCTTTCTTTATTTTATTTTCTCATTATTTATGTATTTATTTTACAGAGAGACTTCGTCATCCAAACTGGGGACCCCACTGGGACAGGTCGAGGTGGAGAGTCAGTCTACTGGTGGGCTATCTTTATCTCTATGGCTACCTTTCTTCAACACGACATGTTGACGGCAGTGTCCTCTTTTTGTGTCATTAGCAAACTGTACGGGGACCAGGCCCGTTTTTTCGATTCTGAGAAAACACCTCGTATTAAACACAGAAAGAAAGGAACAGTGTCTATGGTTAACAATGGAAGTGACCAGCATGGTTCACAGGTGAGTATACATGTTAGAAAACATTCAGCTGAGCTATATTATTATAAAAAAAAAATGTTTCCCTCTTTTCAGTTCCTCATTACCACTGGCGAAAACCTGGATTACCTGGATGGCGTGCATACTGTTTTTGGGGAAGTGTCAGAGGGATTGGACATTTTGGATAAAATCAATGAGGCTTTTGTCGACACAGACTTTGTTCCATTTCAGGACATCAGGCAAGTGCGATTGTGGCTCAAATTAATGACTTCTTAATGTTATGCTGTTGGGCATTTGATCTGATCTGAATCATATCTAACAATGCTTTGCTTATCTCATGTTACATTAGAATAAATCACACTGTGATCCTTGATGACCCTTTTGATGATCCTGTGGATCTCCCGGTGCCTGATCGATCTCCTGAGCCCACCAAAGAGCAGCTAGATGTGAGTGCAGGATTTTTGGTCTACTTTGTTGCTAAAGTCTTTCGCATTTTACATAAATACTGTAGACAATATTGCGGTGATTCTATTATTCATCAACAAGAGTTGCGTTACATTTGACTTGCGACACAGAGATCTTTTTTTTCCCCCGCGAGATTCTGTCTTGAAATAACACTAAACAATGTCCGACTTATTTAAACATGTTTAATACGCGTCATAAACATTTTGAACACACAATAAATGGGCCACTCTCTGCAATAGGTGAACCGTAATATAGAGGTGATAACTAAGTATAAAACAGAAGATCAAACAAATAAGTCACAATGATAGGCCTACATTTCCTCCGGTTTGGTACAACCATGCCAACCTTTAATCTAATTATTTTATGTGAGTGAAGAGTGGTCGGATTGGCGCAGATGAAGTGATAGATGACGCAGATGGGAAAGCAGCGGAAGAAGTGGAAGAGAGACTTCAGGAGAAAGAAGCCAAAACCCGAGCCATCCTGCTGGAGATGGTAAGAAGAGCGTCAACCCTCGAGTTAAGATGCATCGTCACGCTTGTGTTTAGTGTTGTTTCTGCCATTCCTCCAGGTGGGCGACCTCCCTGATGCAGACGTAAAGCCTCCAGAGGATGTTCTCTTTGTGTGTAAGCTAAACCCAGTGACCACAGATGAGGACCTGGAAATAATCTTTTCTCGCTTTGGCCACATTAAAAGGTAAACAGAGTTTCTTTTAATACGGACGCAGCATACACGTATATTTTGCTCGTAAACTCTGTCTCTGGTTCTACAGCTGCGAAATCATTCGTGACTGGAAGACTGGAGATTCCCTCTGCTATGCTTTCATCGAATTTGAAAAGGTGAGCTTTATCTATACTGACTGGGCCTCAGTCTATTTTCACAGACTTTCCTCGTGAAATGTGCAACAGATTCCTGCAGAATTTTGTCGATAAGGTTCCTGCAGCTCAGGGCTCTTGTTCCAAACACCACATTTGATCACTTTGTTCATGTCCTTAGTTTAGTGGTGATGAATTCCCTTGAAATTGTTTCCTGTAGGTTTTTAGAGTATTTGGTTTGCCAGATTAAGTCCTCCGGCTCCCCTCATTTCTTTAAGGTGGTTCTAGTAGTGTCTAGGTAGTATTGGTAAATCTTTTTTTTTCCTTGACATTATCAACTGCAGTCTGTCTTTTGCTGAAGTACCCCAATATTTTAAACATGCCGCTCAACCTGGCCTTTGATCAAGTTGTGATGACTAATTTTCTAATGTCCAAGTTGCCTTTTATTTAAAAAAATTCTAGAGAAAGTGATGTGCATTCAATTGAAATCTTTCTTGGGTGCAGATAGCACCACAGCGGTTTTTCAGTCTTTGTTTTAGTCAATATGTTGCACAGCCCTGAATCAGCCCTCTCACGAAATAATGCTGGATACTAGTTGTTTTTTTGTTGGACCTGACTGCAGCGTTCAATACGGTGGACCACAGGATTCGGTTGGCTCATTTACAGCACCTAGTGGCCGTTAGTGGTAGTCTTATGTAGTGCCTGCGTGGACTTTGATGACCCCTCGTGGAAGTACTATAACTTTTTTTTTTTGTGATACATTTTTAACTGTATGCTCCCTAAAAAGTGAAAATGCAATGAGAAATTACTTTAATATTTTTTTGCAACTTTCAGAGCAGTGTCTTTTTCCCTTCTTATTGTCTGTTCTGTGTCTTAACAGCAAGAAGATTGTGAAAAGGCCTTCTTCAAAATGGATAACGTGCTCATAGACGATCGTCGCATTCATGTCGACTTCAGCCAATCTGTGTCAAAGATCAAATGGAAAGGGAAAGGTACTCTTTTGCCATGTGCGGCCTTTATGGTTGAAAATGTTTTGTTCTGAGTTACCATCCTCCTCATGATGTGTTGTAGGTGGTAAGTACACTAAAGAAGATTTCAAGGCTTATGAGAATGACTTGGAGAAGCGATCCAAACTGACTCTGAAAGATCAAGCGAAGCCCAAACAAGAGTATCCTCAAATGTTGACCTGGGAATTTGTACTCTGGTCAGAATGTTAATTGTGCCATGGTACCTTCCCTCTGGTCATGGGTTGTTATTAGCATCTTTAAGGTTTCCCTAACCCCTCCAAAAGTTCCCGATATGACCTGCTGTTGGAGGAAGAGGAGGTGGGGGCAGGACAG
This sequence comes from Idiotropiscis lumnitzeri, assembly GCF_059441095.1. Classification (NCBI taxonomy): domain Eukaryota; kingdom Metazoa; phylum Chordata; class Actinopteri; order Syngnathiformes; family Syngnathidae; genus Idiotropiscis; species Idiotropiscis lumnitzeri. The sequence goes on from NC_142411.1 coordinate 10,575,011, forward strand.
AAAAAACACAAAGAGAAGAGTCGTCATCATCATCATCATCATTCGGATGCCAATGGAAGCAAGTCCAAAAAACACAAGGTACTGTCTAAAACTCAGCTTGATTTAAAGGAGCACATACACATGTGGGCAAAGTTGTTGGCAGCCATTTGTACTCGGCACAACCCAAGAGTGCCAGCGAGAGAGTTAGAGCATTACAATACAACTTTATTTCACAAAAGCTGCAGCTGTAACAGAGCGCTTTCTATATGGTGTGATAAAATTAGCACGTAAAACTATACCATAACATTTTATTCTTGAGAATGTGTATTGAAATTGGTTCATAAGGTCATTCTATGGATCTGTTATTCAAAACAATGCCAATCTTACTTTTGACAAGCAATGCTTTAGTGGGATTCCTCAAGAATATTCTACAAAGGAAGAATGTTGCAGATGGTGCTTGATTTGAATTTCTGAAAAAAAAACATATTCCCGCCTTTTTTTTCTTAGCTCATGGCTTTGTTGCGTGGCTCTGCGAAGATCACATGGTGTCCTGGAGTTCAACCAGGAGACGACACAAAAGCACTAACATGTAAAAAATTGTCACAATATTAAATTGGGGCTACTCTATTTTATTTTCCTTAGCCGTACCTTCTTCTGATTTTTGGCAGGGTTTTTTGTCAACTTACCGTCAACGTTGTTAGTCGTGCATACTTATTTCCTGCTTCCATGAAACTTTAGTTTCTATGTTGTGCCCGAAAATCGGTGTGCCGATTATTTCTCACATTCTGTAACGCCTACGGCGCTTTATTGCAGATTTACAGTTGTATTGACACTAGTCTAGACTTGAAATTCTGGTTCATATTATTTTGTGGAACAAGAATTAGCAGAAAAATCCAGCGTAGGAGGCTGCCATTTTGCCCTGTGCAGCCTGGTGCTGTTGACTGAAATTGACGTTCAGCTTGCCAACGTCGCGGCTCACCAGTTTTCTGACTTTCGTGGACACTTTGACATCAATTTCAGTCGACAGCAAGTAGCAACAAATGAATAGATGAAAACGGGAAGATTTTTCTGCTTTTTTTTCTTAAACTACAAACGCAATATTAATCAGAATACCTTTTTTGGAAAAGTGGTGCCACATAGAACATATTTTTGCAAAGAAAATGTTTGACTTCACACTTAAATATTTTTTAATAATACAACCTCAAGCTAACAATCAATATTACTACAGTATTTGAAAAATAATGCACATGTGTAAATATCCCAGTCATGCACAAATCAAAGGAATGAAATGACTGATTTCAAGAATATACAGGTATTTATTTTGCACTATAAATATATGTCCATCTTAGTTGTACACAAATCTATCAATGTAATGAAAGTAGGATGTTGATATTTGATATTGAAACGAGCATAATTCATAGTTTGGAAAAATTACTTTTGAAAAAATTGCATTTCAGTGGACAGAAGCAATTTTTTATTTTTTTTTTTCAAAATTTGATGCTAGGGTATATTTGATGCATACTCCACCATGAGCAATAAAAATGATTTACTGCAATATTGATTTTTTTTTTTTGCCGCATGCCTAATGGTTTTATTCCTTATTTACATCAAGGTTCTATTCCTGATTACATGGGCTTCATTGTAGCTGTGCCCAGTCACACACATCAGTACTTTACCTTGCGTACAATTCCCTGTTCCTTCATTTAGTATCCCAATATTCAGCCTTTTGGCTGAGTAAATTAGGTCAAACTGGTTCCCTTTAGCTTGCTCTAACACTCATTGATGTTGACATGTACTGAAGAAAGCCAAGCTATTGCATTAAACCGATTGGATCCAGACTTTTATAATGCGTGTAAACATTTTAAACCGACGGTGCTGACAGGGTTTGGACTTGCCAGGGGAATACCACAAAGAAGGATAGAGCCATAAATAGTTTTCTTCTGCTTATATTTGAATGCAACTTTATCCAGCACTAATTTGGAAGAATCATGATTCCCAAAAATCTGATTTCACATGCTTTTCTCTCTCTCTCTCTCTCTCTCTCTCTCTCTCTTTCTCTTTCTACTGCCAGGCCGCATATTCCAATTGTGTCACTTGAACGATGCACTGTTAAAGCATTCTTCTATGTTCTCATCTCTCCAGGATGACGAGGACGGCCGGCGGGACAGGAAATTGGACCGGCATCGCTCTCACTCGCGTTCCCGCTCCAGAGACAAAGACCGCAGGCATGCCAAGTCCAGGGACAAACACGTGAAGGAGGGACGGGACAGGAGTCGAAGGAGTCGCAGTCGCTCACCCAGGAAGTCCAACGACAAAGACAGAAGCCGATACAGATGAACTGGGAACACACTTGGAACGTATTTTCATGAAAGCCCTCACCCATTTCTGCTGTAACAGCATCTGGGAAGATTTTCAACACTTTTTAGGAGATTTTTTGTGTATACCACAAAACTGAAAGCATCTAATCATTCTAAATGTCATGGTAAAATGGATCAAGGTTCAGTGTGAGCTGTGAGGGATTGATTGAATTAATAGCTGGTTGAGATGTGTGTGGATGCAATCTCTGTTGACTGTTTTGCAGCTGTCAATCATGATGCGGAATATTTAAAAAAAATTGTCAATCTCACTTTCTCCTATAAAAGGACGTTTCGTACATGTGATTGTGTTGAAGACCATAAGGAGGCTCCATGTCATGTGAGTCTACTGAAAAATAAAAATCTAATGATTGTGAAATTTTTTCAATTGTCATCAGTACCAAAAAGATTGCTTGTATGAAGTTTTAGTTTCATTTAAAAATACATTAGTTTAATTTAAACTCTCAAATTATGCTTGTGATTCTTTTTGTCATTGATACAGTATATGGCATCTCTCGGCACAATAAATGTTCCACTTTCACTTTGTTTACTACAACAATAAGTGTGCCTCTCCCTCTATAATCTTAGCTGTCAATTAAAGCCTCATTCCACTCCCGAGATGTAGTATAATCACACTTGCATTCTATCCCATTCTGCTAAATGCACACACCTTAAGTGAACAGTATAGAGATCAAAGATCATTCGATCAGCAGGTTGAGTTTCACTATCATTCACAGACAGAAAACGATGCAGTATAAATAGGCCTAGACAGGTAATCTGGTTTCCGGGGCATTTTCTCGGTGGGCTAACAGGCCTCGTTGGCTATGTTACATACAATCACAAAACATTTCAAAATCTGAATATTGGCAATATTTGGGCTTTGAAAGACCATGTAAAATGTGCAAAAAAAAAAAAGCCTGAATAAGACCGCTGGGGTGCACCTTTTCCAATCTGAATATTTGGTCGTATAAATCCAATCAGAATACCACTTTTGAAAGAAACATCGGCCTTTTAAGATATCTCTCTCTGGTCGCTTCGGTGTCGCTTACTTGCTGATGGAGAAGTGAAGCCACCGGCGGCCATTTTACGTTGCCAAGTGACTCTAAAGCCAACAAAACCAGCGCAGATCTTTTGGGGGTGTGTGTGGGGGGGTTACTCCAGTCCTGTTCATGGAATCTAATTGAATTGGATTGCATCAGAACTGTTGTATCATAGTTAGCACATCTGCCTCATCCTTTGGTTCAAGTATTCGTTTGCATGATGTTATATATTTGTCTTAGTCATGTTTTATAATTAGAGTTCTAATTTTAATTCTAATTCTAATTATAAAACATGACTGCACTCATTTACAATGAATCAAAGGTAATCTTTTGCGGTGTGAGGTTTTACTGTGTTCATAGACAGCTCCATAGTCTCAGTCCTATAAAGTTCAGACAACTCATGTAGGAAAAATGATTGAAGTCTCACAACCTGTTCCTCATTTCAAGGTGTATACCATGCTATTATAACCAACTAAAGAAGAAGAAAAAAAATCACCATGTGTCATCTTGGAAAGAAAACACTGATCTGAACTGCAGTGGCTAAAATGATATAACCCAGACATTGATTGGGACAAGCCCGCTCTGGAGAATTGGAGTTTATTTTGCCATGTGCACTGCTTGCAGTCGGCCGAGGGAGTGTATACAACTGGAGTGTTGGCAACTCTCCTTCAGAGCTAATCTGCTTGGACAAAGTTCCGTTTAAATGGACCACCACTGCTGATCCAGCATTTGCCAATTTGAAATTATTGTTTACAAACCTGCCGTTTTAACCCCTCCTAACTCCGACCTTCCTTTTGTGGTTGAGGTTGATACTTCGGATTCAGAAGTGGCGGCAGTTCTGTCCCAGCAGTCTCCGATCAACCAGACACTCTACCCCTGTGCCTGCCCCCCCTGAAATATGTTTGGACCCCTGCCAAGTGAAAGACCAGATAATTGACTTTTGGGTATTTTCCAATTATTTATTTTTTTCCCCCCTTTCTCTGGGGATTTTTTCCACATTTCCACCCGTTCCCTTAGGGAACATATGATGATTTTTTATGGGCTTTTTATATACCGAGCTCGTAAAATCAATAAATAAATACATACATTTTGTCCGGAACCTGTATCATTTGCTCCAACTTGAGTCCACAAACGCTTTGTGAGCCTGACACTGCAAATCTTTTCAAAACTCAGAAGAACTTTGACATCCTGGTTACCAGATAAGAGTTTAAGTGCACTTTCCTTCTGAGTGAATTACTTCCCTGTCTTTTAGTATAGTAAACTTTGTCCAGTGTTCTTTTCTATTTTCAACATTCCCACCATACTTAACCATAACACAAATAAAAGGAAAGAACCGACAACTCCAGTCTGAGCACTTCTTAATTCAGGAAACTTCCCCACTTGACAAGCTTTTTTAACAGTCATGAGGAAGTTAGTTGAAAATGTCATGTTTCTTTGGTCCGACCCTGTATAAGTGCTATAGAAAATTAATGAACTTCTTTAACGTCACTATACAATTGTGAAATTTCTGTTTCTCGCAGACTCGCTGTCCAGCGGCTTATCATCTTCTACCCAAAGTTAAAAAAATCCTGGAAAGTGTAGGTTTGGTGGGGGGTAAACGATTGTGGTTCACAGGTTCTACCGAACAACATCACATAACCAAAAATGCTTCTTTTTTCGATCAGCACTGACATGATAACTCGATCAACGTTTTTTTCTTGATTTATGAGACCCTCCAGTAAACTACTCAGTGATACATAACTGTCTTTGTTATGGTTTCAAGTTAGAAAGGGGAAAAAAACACTTATTGGTGATTCCACACTTTTGCCATTGACGCCATGTGGACAAGTTGCAACTTTTTCAGTAAATGTTGACAGCACCCTACCAGGAAGAGCTCAAATGGAAAATAAACCCCTCAGGCTGAGAGTCCTGACAAGGAAGTGAGTGCAAATTTTCTTTTTTTTTTCTTCTACTGCACTCAGCAGCTACTTCCTCCTATGAGTAATAAGAGTTGCTCACAATGAGTCCTGCATTGCTCAGAGTGGTGAGACACAGCAAGCCATAGAGACGCTCCCAATCAGCTCCGTGATCCCGCTTATGTTTTCAGATGTAAGTACTTCGTAACATTCCACTCAACAAATGTTCTATGTAATTATTTTAAACGTGAAGCTGAGTACATGTGGGGCTTGTCACTAATGAAATGGTGAGTTTGGGTTACGTTATGTGTTGTTTACATACAGTAACATGAGTGATACACTTACAAAAGGTATCAAACGTGACCAAGTATGGGTAAATTGAGTCCACTTCTTGGTTGAGTCTGGACATTTTCCGCAGAATGTGTTCTTGGAGTTGTTTATTTTTGAAAAGCCAACATTTTTCAAGCTTTTTCCTTATAGTTGAAACGACACAGGAATGCAGGACAGCAAAATGGTCAGAACACCTGAGAGACAGATGGCAATGTTTTATTTGTAAGATAAGAAGAGGAAGTTTTATTTCTGTGTATTTGTAGTAATTTCATTTAGTTATAATGTATCATGTGTTGTTTTTACACTATAACCACCTCATACCTTTGCACACAACTGCACATGAGACATCTCTGGGAGCACAACATCCTGCCTAATGTGGCTACTATTTATGGTTTGTTTTTTTGGTTTACTTTAAATATGGTTCACTATTCTTGTCAGGAATTTGGTTTATTGCACGATTTGTATTTATTGATGGCTGCTACACACAATACCCAATTCCATTCATGTAAGTGTTTTTTATTAGAATTACAAATAGAAGCACCTTGATTTGGGGGGCCTAAGTGACAGACGTATTGGGAACAATCACAAGAGGAAGTAAAAAAAAAAAAAAAAGGTTATTCCTTAACAGCATATTAACATTCTGGAAGACTAAATAAATAAATAAATACATAAATAAATAAATAAACACATTATGCCTTAAAAAAGACAAATACTAAGGGGCCCTCGGTTTTCAACGGTTCTGACGTGACATTTAAATGGCACCCAATGAACTACTTTGACAGCTGCCCCACTAGGCCCCAATGCAAGTTGACTGTAATGGCAAAATGTGCTTTTATACATGTGATACTCTCCCTTGCCACGGTATTGCCACAATGTTGTATGCGTAGATTGTTCCTAAATGTCTGAAAGTGAGTTATGGTAAGGTATGTTCAAAATCTGTAAGTAAGACCCTGCACGTGATGAAAAAATTCTTATGAAGGGATGGCAACTCAGCAACCAACGAAAAACCTTGGGCTAATCGGTCGGACTTCCTTTATTCACTTTCAACTATTCCAAAACACAGGCCGATCGCCATGGAGATACGGATGAACCAAGCGTAATCGGGTTCCAACAGTGCAAGAAGACTCCAACATCTCTCTGAACCGTGTCATGGACCACCAGAAGCAACACGCCAAAGTGGAGCGTTTTCTCAAGCTGGGCTACTCCCACGAGGACATTGATAGGGTGTTGAAGAGCCTCGACCACGATGCCCAGACCAACGACATTCTTGAGGAGCTAATCAAGACCTGCCACATTCGCAGTGACAAAAGTGTCCCGAGCAGCCCCAAACTGGTGTCAAGAGGCTGCAGCCCCGGACCCACCAGACCGGTGCAAGACAAAGACACTGCTTCAGCCTTTAGACCAGTAGTCTTAGATGGAAGCAATGTTGCCATGAGGTGAGTCGGCTACCCTCTTTTGCTTTGGTTTATTGTAAAGTGTAACCTCAAGGCTTCAGAGGAGGTGCAGCGGCTTGGGGTCAGTATAATAAAGTCAGAAGTGAATGTAAAGAGGAACATTTCCCATTCACACAATCACTATTCTGAGTGACTCAAATATAGTTAATGGTGTTGTTCTTTTTACAGATAGGATAAAGAATATATGCCCGGAAGTATAATGATTTTGTCTGTGTGCATGTGTCGCGCTCCCGTTGACTAAGTAGTTTGAAAAA